>NC_034194.2:11238731-11503731 GCF_002021735.2 Oncorhynchus kisutch
TTCCCAATCTGGCATTCATACGATCATGGCCACCTAATCCTCAGCTTCCAATTGGCTCATTCATCCCCCTCCTCTCCCATGTAACTATTCCTGAGGTTGTTGATGTAACTGAGAATGTGTTCTCAGGAAACTTGCCTGCAAAAAAAAAAAAAACTTTAAGGTAGTCAGTGATGCACAAAGTAAACCGCAGAGTCAGCTTAGACCTCTGCAACAAGCATGAGATTTAACTTCTCTGTTGATCCCGCAACTATCAGCTTGCAGGAGTGGGAAGTGTACCCATCTTGCATCTGAGTCTAAGTTAATATTTCCCTTGTTGGGGTTACCCTGAATCACCTCACCTAAACATCCTAACTGATATATTTTTTTTCTAAACTATGATAGCCCTCACATAAACATACAGTGCACAGTTACCAGACTGCTGAGAGCTTGTGGTGGTTGTATATGCTGGGTGAAGGAGAGGGGGAATGCAGGCCTGTGTTCTCTCTCTCCTCTGATGGGGGCCTGTTTTCACTGTCAGCACTGATCAAATCTACCAAGCGACTCTTTCCTTTTCCCCTTCCTCAGTTTGCTGAGGCTGAATCCTATAGTGATTGGAAACTGCACCCACCATTAATCTACACCTGGGGTCTATGCTTTTAGTTGTGGAGGCCGACTCCCTTCTAACCTGTCCCACAAGGGTTCCACTCTCCATAGGGCGTATCTAAACCATCCCTTTTAAAACCTAGTTTCAGCTAGAGACAGCACTGGCTATGGGTTTTCCCAGCATGTATAAGAATGCTTTAGAGAAGTTTTCAGAATTTTGGCAGACAATGTAGAGTAGCGACTTGTGAATATACATGTAGAAACCAAACGCCCATGATGGGTGCTCTGCTTTAAATATGGTCTGGATGAGAGGACCAGGATGTCTGTCGTATGTTGTTTGCACACTAGTTATTAGCAGTGGTTAATAGTCGCATGCACAGGTGTGTGAGACGTACTCCATTTGCAAATCTGCCAACTTTTTGGTTCTACTTGCTTGCAGAATTTCCATTGCTCCATAAAAGTTCAATTCAAGTCTTTCAGATTGGCCTTTACTGCACACCTCACAGGGATTGCGCTGCACGAGGCACACAAAGAGCCCGGGTCATGTACCTTCTTTAAAACAACACCATTGAGTTTTATCGGTCATGTTTTATTTCTCCCCCCCTCAGGTATTGTAAGAGCCACTATGCGGAGGTAGAGGTCACTCTCCCCAGGATGTACGTGTGGCTGTTGGACCTCTTCTCCTTCCTCCTGGGGGTGAAACCTGGCTGTGTATACGAAGAGGTACTGAAGGTGGAGAGGCGCTTCCTCGGGAGCAAGTCCCAGCCCAGGGCAAGAGCTACGCCCAGAAAGACAGCCCAAAAAACTACACAAACCAGTAAAACATGTTCTCGGTAACTAAAGAGAGAGTGACTTCATCGGGAACAACTGTTGATATTTATATGGTTTTTGTATCAATGCAAATTGATTGTGCTTTTTTTTGTACAAATTGTCTCATTGCATTGCCAAGGATGAATGGCAAAGCTCCTGTGATTACAACGCAATATGAAGTTCATGAAAATGTACTTTTTAAATTATATTAAACTGTTCTGTTATTACAATGTTATAAGTAGCCCTGTGTAGCTCTGTTCATTAAGGAATGCCTGACATTTTAGGCCAAGTACAAACTGTTCCGTTTTTAATGTGATGGACATGTAATAGGTGTTACCTGCCATTAGTGTGGTTTTGGAATACTTTGTTCCAAGTCTCAGGCACTTCTCTCTACGAAACTGGTATGTATCGGTTTTTGTGAACCTCTACAATCTATTTCCTAGTACGTTTTACCTGAAACCCGCCCATTGTCACAGGAAGCCAATAGCGTGGCCTAACGCAGGTAAAACTTCGGCTCCAGCTCACAGATCGAGAAAAGCCGAATAAACTAGTTCTGGAGGACACGGTTGACATTACCTACCAGCATCTTGTGTTTTTTAAATAGTGAACGGATCGGATTTACCGTTCCAACTCGAAAGTCCAGTCCGGCAGAGCGAAATGACACAGGAGCTTGGCAAGTAAGTGGGCCTACACGGTCCAGTTGTGTTGGGTGTATGAATCTGAGCAGAATACGTCTGTTTACGGCAATGATAAAATGTTTATCGCAATTCGGTTGATGAACTTCCATAGCCTAACTCCAGGTAGCCTAGGTAAACTATCGTGAGTTACTGGATCACAATTGTAATATTTTTAGTATTTTTACAGATTTATTTAAGATTGTTTAATGCTGATCCTGTAAATATTTTGAAATGGGTTTCACTTAATATTTTTAGAATTTGGAAAACTTTCGAAAGAAATCTATTTACATTAATGACAGTTGTGTTATACACTTGATTGTGCATTGAACTTAAGACAATGTACTCAAATACTGACACACTCGTCCTATTTCTGTACCCGACATCTTATATTTAAACAAAGCGATTACATAAATTTACTACTAATAGACATTAGTGATTAGTCTGATTGCCATGACAGACAACGAATTGAATACCTGTCTTGCTGGTAGAGCAGGATAATAGATCTGTCAAGAGTGCTACTGCTTGAAGGTAGCACTTACAAACCTGCTGCTCACTCTATGGGACTGCTTCTGTCCGTGTAATATGTAATATTGAAGAGGTTATGGCTATTATTGGGCATAATTAGGGAGATTCTGAACTTTGAATCTTGACCTGTCCCACTGTAGAAAAATGGGGGTTCGAAACTAAAAGTTGGGGCTGTCCCACTGTAGAAAGGGAGATTCTGAACTAAATGTTGAACTGTCCCACTCACTGTGCAGAAAGAGGGGTGTTCTGGTGCTCCAGAATGAGCCGTCGTACAGCGGTGGTCAGCGGCAAGCATTCACGGAGGATGACGAGGCCTGGAGGGCCTTCCTGGAGAACCCCCTGACAGCTGCCTCCAAGGCCATGATGAGCATCAATGGAGATGAGGACAGTGCCAACGCTCTGGGCCTCCTCTACGACTACTACAAGGTACCTACTAAACTCAGCAAAAAAAGAAACGTCCCTTTTTCAGGACCCTGTCTTTTAAAGATAATTCGTCAAATTCCAAATAACTTCACAGATCTTCATTGGAAAGTGTTTAAACACTGTTTCCCATGCTTGTTCAATGAACAATAAACAATTAATGAACATGCACCCGTGGAACTGTTAAGACACTAACAGCTTATGGTCGGTAGGCAATTAAGGTCACAGTTATGAAAACTTAGGACACTAAAGAGGCCTTTCTGCTGACTCTGAAAAACATCAAAAGAAAGATGCCCAGGGTCCCTACTCATCTGCGTGAATGTGCTTTAAGCATGCTGCAAGGAGGCATGAGGACTGCAGATGTGGCCAGGGCAATAAATTGCAATGTCCATACTGTGAGACGCCTAAGACAGAGCTACAGGGAGACAGGACGGACAGCTGATCATCCTCGTAGTGGCAGACCATGTGTAACAACACCTGCACAGGATCGGTACATCCGAACATCACGCCTGCGGGACAGGTACAGAATGGCAACAACTGCCCAAGTTACACCAGGAACGCACAATCCCTCCATCAGTGCTCAGACTGTCCTCAATAGGCTGAGAGAGGCTGGACTGAGGGCTTGTAGCTCTGTTGTAAGGCAGGTCTTCACCAGACATCACCGGCAACAACGTCGCCTATGGGCACAAACCCACCGTCGCTGGACCAGACAGAACTGGCAAAAAGTGCTCTTCACTGACAAGTCGTGGTTTTGTCTCACCAGAGGTGATGGTCGGATTCACATTTATCGTTGAAGAAATGAGCGTTACTTGTTGAAATATTTTTTATTGAACTCACACAAGAATGGTGTATAGGTATACAATTCTTATCTAAACATAAAAGAACAAACAGAAACAACAAGACTCGGAGTTCTGGGTACAAAAAAATTATACAAAACACGACAGCACATGCTGCCCAAAGGTAGATTAAAATAGTACAATTGGTCCAAGTCAGAGAGGAAAGGCTGCCAGATTTGATCAAATGTTGATAATTTATTGTTCAGAATATATCTAATTCTTTCTAAGTGTACAGTGTTTGCCAATTCACTGAGCCATAATTTGGTAGAGGGCGCTTCCCTCCTTTTCCAAAACAACAATATTATTATTTTTGCCGAAATGAGACTGTAAGAGATTAGTTGTTTTGGGGGGTTGGTTAATCCGTTTAGGGAATCAGACACTCCCAGGATTATCAGAAGCGGGTCTGGGTCTATTGAAGTCTCCAGAACTTCAGAGAGGATCCTAAAAATTCCACACCAATAACCATACAAGCTAGAGCATAGGGCAAAGCAGTGGAGTAGTGTACCCTGCGCAGCCTGACATTTTATCACACATTGGGGATGAATCAGGAAATATCCTATGCAGTTTAGTTTGGAATAGTGTAATCTGTGTAATACCTTGAACTGTATGAGACGATGTCTGGAATTAATGGAGCATGTGTGGATATTCCCCAAGCTCTCTTCCCAGTCTGCCACCGAAGTGTCAGTCCCTAGTTCTTCCTCCCATTTTGCCTTAATGGCACCTGTAGAAGGCGTGCTAACAGATTGAAAAGGGTCATATAGACAAGATATCAGTTTGTCTGAGGTGGGGTCCTATTTTTATGCATCCGTCCAACATGGAAGGTTTAGCATTCCCAAATGTTGGGAGGTGTTTTCTAACATAGTCTCTAATTTGTGGGTATCTGAAAAAAGTTACTTCTGGGAAGATTATAAATTTCCCTCAGCAACTCAAAGGAAATAAAGGTACTTCTATGTATAAATCCCCTATGGTACTTATCCCTAACTCTCCCCATCGCTCAAAGGTGTTATCAAGGTTAGAAGGGGCAAAGGAGGGATTCCTGGCAACAGGGAGCATGAATGATATTGGTCTAAGCTCAAAGTGGACTTTAATTTGCTTCCAGATTCAGACTGTGCTATGTATAATAGGATTGTTAAGATAAAGTGACATCTCAAGATTGACAGGCGACAAAATCACAGCGCCAATAGAGAAGGGGTGACACTCCTCACGCTCCATACTAAGCCAGCAAAAACGTAACAGTGCGGAGGTTAGCGGCCCAATAGTAAAATATAAAATTTGGGAGAGACAATCCTCCTTCCATCTTGGATTTACAGAGTTTTTTTTTTAACCTATCCTGTGTGTTTTATAATCCCAGATGAATGGATTGATAATTAAGTCCAGATGTTTATGAAAGGATTTAGGTATGGGATTGAGAACTGGGATGTTCTGGTATAGGTAGAGCAGTTGTGGGAGGAAGACTATTTTAATGGCATTAATTCTTCCGAGCAGAGAAATTGGGAGAGTTCTCCAAAATTGTATGTTTGCCTTGAGTTTTTGCATCAGAGAGGGGAAATTCTCTTTAAATAGTGAGGAGTATTGTTTGGTAACTACAATTCTTAGGTAGGTAAATTTTTCTGAAGATAACTTAACTGGAAGATGTTCTAGCCAAGAGGTGTTTTGCAACCGTATGGGCATTAATTCGCTCTTGTTCCAATTTATTCTGTATCCCGAGAAGGTACCAAACAAATAAATCACATCAAGAATAGCTGGAATACTAGCTTGGTGTTCTGTTACATAGAGGAGGATGTCATCTGCGTATAGGGACATCTTATTTAGAGTATCTTTAGTATTATAGCCGTGTATTGCTGCATGAGATCTGATCGCCTGAGCGAGAGGTTCAATAATTAGGGCGAAGAGCATAGGCGACAGCGCACAACCCTGCCTTGTCCCTCTGTAAAGGTTCAATCAGGGCAACAATGATTGGTTAGTGAGTATTCTCTCACAGGGGTTCCTATATAAAAGCTGGATCCAATTTATGAACCCATCTCCAATTGAAATTAGCGTTACGCCGAGGCCTGTACTCTGGAGCGGGATCGATTTGGAGGTGGAGGGTCTGTCTTGGTCTGGGGCGGTGTGTCACAGCATCATCGGACTGAGCTTGTTGTTATTGCAGGCAATCTCAACGCTGTGCATTACAGGGAAGACTCCCTCATGTGGTACCCTTCCTGCAGACTCATCCTGACCCACCTTTTGTTCAGGGACACATTATTCAATTTCTGTAGTCACATGTCTGTGGAAATTGTTCAGTTTATGTCTCAGTTGTTGAATCTTATGTTCATACAAATATTTACGCATGTTAAGTTTGCTGAAAATAAATACAAATTACAGTTCGAGGATGTTTCTTTTTTTGGTGAGTTTATATTACTACTACTATATACCTACTATACTATAACGATTCTATAAGTACCTCCACCGCCATAAATGTATCATATGTATTGTATTACTTTTCTAGGTGCCACGAGATAGGAGAACGGCTGGACAGCCCAAAACAGAAGTGCCCCTGGGCGATACTGATCCAAACAAAATGTAATGAATATCCTTAGTTATTATATTGTTATCCAGTTATGACTTGAAATACTTACATTTACTGTAAATCGAGACAAAGTGTGTTGAAGTAAAGAAAGTTGCGCTCTGAGATGACATTTACTCTGATCATCTTCTCAGAAATGTCATGATGCCACTCCAAGACTCTCCCCTGAGGGCCGTCCCTCGCAACACTGCGGCCAAGGGCAGCAGCCAACCCAGCCGGGGGGACAAGATCCGGGCTCTCTACCCAGCCTCAGACTCCATAGTCTGCCTCTCCAGCCCTCCCTCCTACTCCATCAGCACAGGGCGGACCCTGGCCCTGCACTCCTTCCCAGTGGGCCTCCCCCCTGGTCCCCACAGCTCCCACAGTTCTCAGTCCAACGGAATGGCCTTCAGTCACCAGCTCAACAACCACAGCCAGTACAGCCCCAGAGCCAAGAGCCTCACCCCCGATTCCACCTACACAGAGCCCTACAAGGACAGCTCCAATGAGGTAGGTCCTCTAACTGTTACTCTAGAACCAGATTGAACCAGGGCATCATTTTACACTGAGCAGCACAATCCTCTTGTGGAGCTGTACTGCTTACACCCAGGTTTCTTTTTAAAAAAATCATTTTTAATTGAACCTTTATTTAGCTAGGCAAGTCAGTTAAGAACAAATTCTTATTTACAATGACGGCCTAGGAACAGTGGGTTAACTGCCTTGTTCAGGGGCAGAATGACAGATTTTTACCTTATCAGCTCGGGGTTTCGATCCACCAATCTTTCGGTTACTGGCCCAACGCTCTAACCACTCGGCTACCTGCCACCCCATTGAAATTAATGAGAGTGTCTCACGCTCTGTAAAAGTAGCAGGCTTGTGAGAAACAGCCTATTCACTTGTAGTATAATATGTAATGGTCACCTATACAGATTATTATGGGTGCCACCCAAATGGCACCATATTCCCTATAGTGCACTATAAAGCCAAGTGAATAGGGTGCCATTTGGGACGTATCCCATGTCTATGGTGCTAATGTTCCCCTGGAATGTTTTGTTGTGACCCACAGGTCTTCCCTCTCTCGGAGGAGCTCCAGCAACGTATGACCTCCATCCCTCCCGGTGGATACCCTTACTACAACTTGACAGCAAGGTAACATACTCAGTCAAACATGGGATAGAGACTGGGAGACACATTCCTTTTACACATTCATGTTAAAGGCAGAATAAATGAACTGAACTTTGTGTGTTTTCAAAAATGCTTTCATAGTCACCAGACATCAAGGATGTATGATGACAAAGAATATTCTCTCTCTCAGTCAACACTTTGAGTACATGCTGGAGGCTCCCCAGTCTATCCGGCCCAAGAGCGGCAGTGGCCAGATGAGTTACCTGAACAAGGGCCAGTTCTACCCCATAACCCTAAGAGAGCTAGGGGGCCCCACGGTCCTACCCCACCTCAATGGAGCATTCCGAGTATGAGCTTCTCTATTGTATCTCTTCTGTTTCTATTCTTATCGCTCTTTCTGTCTCTCCTCCCTCCCTCCCTCTCTGTGTCTTTCTCTCCCTTCTCTTTCATCTCTCGTCTATTTCTATTCTACAAGTATCTAGTGTGTCTCTAGGTTTGGGGAATGTTTTGGGAATGACTTACTGATGGAATATTTCAGAGTGTGGTGATGCTGGTGTTTGGAGAGGAAAAGTTCACAGATGACCAGCTCAAACACTGGAGATACTGGCACAGCAGACAGCACACAGCCAAGCAGCGCTGCATTGATATTGGTAAGGGGTTACACACACGCATTCATACACACACTGCAATCATACGCACACACAACCGCATGCACGCACACACTCTCACTCACACTAGGGCTGCACAATTAATTGATTTCACATCGAAATCGCAGTATTGACATGTGCAATATTCATATCGCAAGAAATCCATATCGCATGCAATATTTTGAAATGCATCTCAGCCGTGTGCAATGTCTGTTTTTATAATTTGCTATGTTTTTTTCTGCTCTTGTGGCCGCTTTCTGCACACATCAAGCCACGCCCTCTGTCACTCAAGCAACGCAGTCCCTCTTCCTAGCTGTTAAATTCATTATACGTTTGCATGCTGTTGTGTTAGGTCAAATGCAGTCAATCGATTGTTCCAAACAAGAACGATGCTGCTTTACACACACACACACACACACAACCAAAACAGTCACTAAACATTATTGTTTGTGTGTAAACCATCTTGTTGTATCTCTTCCCTGTTTGTTCATCCCAGCTGACTACAAAGAGAGCTTCAATACGATTGCCAGTATTGAGGAGATTGCCTACAATGCCATCTCTTTCACATGGGACACTAAGGACGAGCCACGGGTAAAATAGGCCAATATTTTGGGCTCCGGGGTGAAGTTTCCCCTGGGTACAGATCTAGGATCAACTTGCCCTCCCCCAATCTTAACCTGAACCAATAGTGTAAAAAATGCAAGATCAACGTCTAGACTCTAGAGACTCTTGTCTAGAGGCAACTTCACTCTACACCAGAATTTGGAGCAAAATATATGTCTTTGTCAGAAAAATAAAGTAGTTACAAACAATCTCCAGCTGGGGGAGACATACACAAGTAAATCAATCATACACAACACTTTGAAACAACCCACGACTACAGTTTCTAGAGTCTGCAATTTTCTACCTTGGTTTTCGACCAGCATGAAAGAAATGTCATACTCAATGGAAATAAACCCATATATGTGCATCAGAACTGTTCATTTACATGTAAAACATTCTGTCTATTACTACTCTAACAGTGTATGTTTTCATGTCATTATTGGTGTGTTTATTTAATGTTGTATGTGAGCCTCATGCCATAGACTTTTCTGTCCAATGTAAATTGGATGAACAATAAAGTGTTTAAGAATTTGAATCCTTATGTACCTTGATCTTTGCCCCATCAGGTGTTTGTGTCAGTGAACTGTCTGAGTACAGACTTCTCCCCTCAAAAGGGAGTGCGGGGCCTTCCTCTCAACCTCCAGATTGACACCTACAGCTGTGGTGGCCATGGTGACAAGCTAGTGCACAGAGCCTACTGCCAGATCAAGGTGTTCTGTGACAAAGGTGCCGAGAGGAAGATCCGAGACGAGGAGAGGAAGCAGACTCAAAGGAAGGGAAGGGGACAGGAGACAACTGCAGCCTGTGAGTACAGTACACCTGATACAATCAATCAGTCAGTCTTTAAATCACACACACACACACCCATACATATATACTACCGTTCAAAAGTTTGGGGTCACTTAGAAATGTTCTTGTTTTTGAAAGAAAAACACATTTGGTGTTAGCTAATCCAAGTTTATAATTTTAAAGGGCTAATTGATCATTAGAAAACTATTTCGCAATGATGGTAGCACAGCTGAAAACTGTTGTACTGATTAAAGAAGCAATAAAACTGCCCTTCTTTAGACTAGTTGAGTATCTGGAGCATCAGCATTTGGTGATTCGATTACAGGCTCAAAATGGCCAGAAACAAAGAACTTTCTTCTGAAACTCGTCAGTCTATACTTGTTCTGAGAAATGAAGGCTATTCAGTGCGAGAAATTGCCAAGAAACTGAAGATTTCGTACAACGCTGTGTACTACTCCCTTCACAGAACAGCGCAAACTGGCCCTAACCAGAATAGAAAGAGGAGTGGAAGGCCCCGGTGCACAACTGAGCAAGAGGACAAGTACCTTAGAGTGTCTAGTTTGAGAAACAGACGCCTCACAAGTCCTCAACTGGCAGCTTCATGAAATTGTACCCGCAAAACACCAGTCTCAACATCAACAGTGAAGAGGCGACTCCGGGATGCTGGCCTTCTATGCAGAGTTACAAAGAAAAAGCCATATCTCAGACTGGCCAATAAAAAGAAAAGATTAAGATGGGCAAAAGGACACTGGACAGAGGAACTTGCCTAGAAGGCCAGCATCTCCGAGTCGCCTCTTCACTGTTGACGTTGAGACTGGTGTTTTGCGGGTACTATTTAATGAAGCTGCCAGGTGAGGACTTGTTCTGTAAAGGGAGTAGTTTCCATGACCAAGCAGCCACACACAAGCCTAAGATCACCATGCGCAATGCCAAGTGTCGGCTGGAGTGGTGTAAAGCTCGCCGCATTTGGACTCTGGAGCAGTGGAAATATGTTCTCTGGAGTGATGAATCACACTTCACAATTTGGCAGTTCGATGGATGAATCTGTTCAATTCAACTTACACCCAAACGAATTTTCTGCATTTCCATATATTTCTGCATTTCCTGCTCTCATTTGAGATCATTTCCACACTGCCATGTATGTTTGCCCATATTGTGCAACCCATCTAGGCCTTATTTTTAACCAAACGTTGCAATTGCGATTTGACTTGTGATTTAGAGCAAAACACTTGGGTGAACTGTTGGATTCATGGAAATGTAATTATTATTCAAATTCTAAAGTTAGAATATTTTAGTAAGGACTTTAAATACAGTTTCACATGACGACAAATGAAAATGCCAGGGAGGAGTTATTGTGACAGGGTAGGAACCAAAGTGTTGACCAGTGTTTCCTAGGGGACCCTATAATCTTTGGCTTCATTTAATGTTTTCTCTTAGCTACTTCATGTAGTTAACATTCCTGCTTTGTGTATTCCTCTTTGATGTAGAAGATATTGTTGCACAAAAAATATGCAGATATTGGTCTACACCATCACTGCTCGGACAGCTAGCTTGCGATTAGCATTAGCGGCTAACAAGCTAGTGGATTTATATATATATATATATATATATATATATATATATATATAATAAATAAAAAATTGTGGAATTTTTACCCCGTTTTCTCCCCAATTTCGTGGTATCCAATTGTTTTTAGTAGCTACTATCTTGTCTCAACGCTACAACTCCCGTACGGGCTCGGGAGAGACGAAGGTTGAAAGTCATGCGTCCTCCGATACACAGCCCAACCAAGCTGCACTGCTTCTTAACACAGCGCGCATCCAACCCGGAAGCCAGCCGCACCAATGTGTCGGAGGAAACACCGCGCACCTGGCAACCTTGGTTAGCGCGCACTGCACCCGGCCACAGGAGTCGCTGGTGCGCGATGAGACAAGGATATCCCTACCGGCCAACCCCTCCCTAACCCGGACGACGCTAGACCAATTGTGCGTCGCCCCACGGACCTCCCGGTCGCGGCCGATTGTGACAGAGCCTGGGCGCGAACCTAGAGTCTCTCTGGTGGCACAGCTGGCGCTGCAGTACAGTGCCCTTAACCACTGCGCCACCCGGGAGGCCCCTCTAGTGGATTTATATTAAGAAGAAAATTGAAAACACCATCATTGCCATCAATATTGTTTCATGTGCTGCATTGATCATATATGTCTCTTGAGTGACAGGGGGCGGGGCTAGGTCTGTGTGGAAAGTGGCATGGAGAGAGAGAGTGGAGATGGATGACTGAAGTAGCAAATAAACTATATATATGGACATTACACACAGCGTATCACATTTAACAAACATTCAAATTCCGTTATAGAAGGTCAAGTTAAAAACCAAACCGGTCCATGCATCAATACCGGTATATCGTAAAATACGGTATACCACCCAGCTCTACCTGCTCGGATGCATAGTGCCAAATGTAAAGTTTGGTGGAGGAGGAATAATGGTCTGGGGCTGTTTTTCATGGTTCGGGCTAGACCCCTTAGTTCCAGTGAAGGGAATCTTAACACTACAGCATATAAGGACATTCTAGATAATTCTGAGCTTCCAACTTTGTTTGGGGAAAGCCCTTTCCTGTTTCAGCATGACAATGCCCAGTGTACAAAGCAAGGTCCATACAGAAATGGTTTGTCAAGATCAGTGTGGAAGAACTTGACTGGCCTGCACAGCGCCCTGACCTCAACCCCATCGAGCACCTTTGGGATGAATTGGAATGCCGACAGCAAGTTAGGTGTAATCGGTGCCCAACCTCACTAATGCTCTTGTTGCTGAATGGAAGCAAGTCCCTGCAGCAATGTTCCAACATCTAGTGGAATGTCTTCCTAGAAGAGTAGAGGCTGTTATAGCAGCAAAGGGGGGACCAAATCCATATTAATGCCCATGATTTTGGAATGAGATGATCGACGAGCAGGTTTCCACATACTTTTTGGTCATGTAGTGTGTGTGTGTATATATATAATTTAATCTCTCGATTACAGACAACATAAACATAAATGGTACCGTAGATCTGTCACGATACATGTGAGATAACGAGCAGCATTAAGAATGAAACACATCGACAAGGGCTTTCTACAAAATAGCAACATTAGCTCAGCTAGCTAGCATTGGCATCTACACCATGAACTAAGCAACACACGCAGACATGCATTGCCAAACAAGGCTACTGCCACCTTTTGGTTTGGAGTATTTTAACAAGGCTTTGTGGCTGATGACTTAAATGTATTTTCTGTGTGAACACAAAAGAGATTGACTGCCTACACTGTTCAGAGGTGTAATTACTCTCGGCTGGTGAACGGTAGAGAACCTTATGTGTGTCCCTGCTCTTAGTTCCGGTGCTTTGGACAAATCACAATTTCGCAGGTGTTAGCTTCTTTTGAATTTTGGATGGGTTGGGGACATTTGGCCCATAGACTCGCCCGCAATTTGCAAAGAGAGAGGGTGGAGCTCTTCAGTCCGTTTCCGATCCTCATTCTATCTCTTCTCAAAACATATGAACCCAGAACTTAATTCGAACATCTGACAAATTACGCAAGACTTTAGTTCTGGGTTAAACGAGATTAATATATAGTGCTTATAACGAATACATTTTTCTTTGTGTGATTCACAAAATCCTGTCCTCAACTAACCCCTAAAAAGCAAGCCAGGGAAACAGCATGTCAAGGGTAAAGAAACTCCGTCTCTAGAGTTGACATACAATAGTAGACCTGCCTCAATAAAATAAACAACACCTTGAAGAAAAGGAAAAGCACATGTTCTTTGCAACAGTCCCATTGGTCTCTTCTCACAACCGATGGTGGAGCGCCCAGACGGAGGGCCCCTTATTTTGGTGCGCGAGACTACCGTCCCATCCTGCTCCCATGTTAACCTCTCTACCTCCCCCTGCTTGTCCTATCGCAGGTGTGGAAGACCCTCTGAAGCTGAAGCATATGGACATAACATCGTTCAAAGCCATGAGTGATATGAACTCCCAGCCGGTCCTCTTCATCCCTGAGGTTTACTTCCCCAGCACCCAGCGCCACCATGTAAGTCCTACATTACATAAATATTAAAGCATTAAACCGCTCTCTTAAATCCACCATTGTCCAGAAATTGTATCTAAATCCAAATTGGTTTTCTAGAAAGGTACTTAGAGAGGCCCATCCTGTGTTTAAGAGTGGGCTTTTTTGCATCTTAAAACCTTACAGTGGATCCCTGTTTAAAGTATCCTCCTTTTTAAACGAAGTCATACAGAGTTGGCTACAATTTCAATTTCATCCTCCAGAAAAGGCAGATCTGATATTACAGCAAATAATATGGCTAAACTCCAATATACTGATGGAGAAGAAAAACACATTTGGGCGGGGAGGGGATTTACTAAAAGGATATCATATTTATGAAGGACATTGTAAACAAAAATGGTAAAATGATGTCACACAAGCAACTTATAACAGTGTACCGAGGAGTATGCTCAATACGAAATTATAACCAACTCATCACGACTCTATCACAAAATTGGAAGAGACAATTACTTAAACAAGAAAGTAAAGAATTAGTCTGTCTGCCTCCCATTAAAAATCATAAATGGCTTAAAATGATTAGTATAAATCAAAAAATGTATCAGTTCCACTTACAATCAAAAGGTTTGACAGCGATACTGTATACATTTCATGTCCGTTGGGAACAGGTCTTTGATGTCCCATTACCTTGGCATAGGGTCTGACATATAAAACAACAATTGACACATCAATCCGCTCGTTACAACTATTATATAAAATACTTGCCACAAAAAGAATGCTCAATATATGGGGCATTGAACAGTCAGCCTTGTACAGACTCTATCACAAGGAAACATATGTTCTTGTACTGTCCATTGGTGGCTCGCTTTTGGTCCAGGAATGGTTTTTATGTCATAATATCAGGGTTCAGGTGGACCTGCAAACTGTAACGTTAGGGGATCTGAAAACCAGAATCAGTCAACGGGAAATATCAAAGTATTTATTTTTAGGGCAATATACTAAGTAGAAATGTTATGAATAGGGAGGTTCAGGACCATCGTTAGACATGATAGTAAAATGGAGGGATGTGTTTCTAAAGGAAATAGCTAAATGGCATTATACTAGGAAAGATGGATTGATCTGTGGACATCGGAGGGTCGGTGTGGGTGAAAAATCCAGCAATTGAAGAAAGAGGAGATATTTCAAATTATTTAACTACAGGTACCGTTAGATGTGAGCGAAATAACTGTAAGTAGCAGTAGAAGTATGGCTGTCCGTTAGTTTACTCCAAGTAGGGTAGGGATGGTAGGGTGGGGGGATAAGTAAAGGGAAAATCATGCAAACAATTAAATTACTAGAACCTACAATCTATCTGAAGTATTAAAGCTGATCTACCCCACCCCCAAGAAAATAATCTTACCTTACCCATGTTTAGGGTTTCAAAATTCTAGTAACTTTCCCAAAGTTCCTGGACTTTTTAGAAATACCAGTTGGATGATTCCTGGAATCGAGGCAATACGCAGGGAGGGAATACGCAGGGAGGCAATACGCAGGGAGGGAATCCTCCAACTGGGATTTCTGGAAAAACCTGGGAACTTTGGGAAAGAAACTGGAATGCAACCCTACCCATGTTACACTGCATCATATCGTCAAACTTACCATAATCTCTAGGGATGTTTTGTTTTTAGCCTTTGCTAGGACTGAGCAACATTTAATTTAATAATAATTTGTAATACAAATGAGTTATAAAAAAATGGTTGCATACAATACTGCTGGTTCATTTAAATACAATAATCAGCTGAAATAGAGGAGTAAAGCTCATATAACAAGACTGACTTAAATTTGTGTGAGATCACATGTAAATACATGACATTTTTTAGACATATTTTCAGAAAATGTGTGTTGTGCAACATAAAGAACACAAAAGGACTATCACAGCAAAAGAGACGGCAGCCCTCAAGGGGTGCGGGTGCTACACTGACTGGAGAGTTTCAGTGTAGTTGGCTTGAGACAATAGCAGCTGAACAAATAGCCCAGGTAAAGAACATTCTGGAGATGTGACATCACATGATGTCCTTGTTAATGTCCTGTATTGGCTCGGGTTTCCCCCTCAAGGTGGTTGTCCCTGTAAACAACTAGAGTACTAACGATCCGAAACATGAACAAAGACTATGCTCTGGGTCATTTGAATGTTATATTTATTAGCAGTGGTGTAAAGCACTTAAGTAAAAATCCTTTAAGGTACTAATTACGTCGTTTTTTGGGGGTAACTTTTACTTCACTAAATTCCAAAAGAAAATAATGTACTTTTTTTCCCGGACACTCAAAAGGACTCATTACTTTTTGAATGCTTAGCAGGAAAGGAAAAGGGTGCAATTCACACACTTACCAAAAGAACATCCCTGGTCATCCCTACTGCCTCTGATCTGGAGGACACGCTAAACATACATGCTTTGTTAGTAAAGTATGTCTAAGTGTTGGAGTGTGCCATTGGCTATCCAGAAATAAGAAAAACAAGAAAATGGTGCTGTTTGGTTTGCATAATATAAAGGATTGTAAATTATTTATATTTTTACTTTTCATACTTAAGTACATTTTAGCAATTACATTTACTTTTGATACTTGAGTACATTTAAAACCAAATACTTTTAGACTTACTCAAGTAGTATTTTACTGGGTGACTCACTTTTACTTGAGTCATTTTCTATTAAAGGTATTTTTACGTTTATTCAAGTATGACAGTTGGGTGCTTTTTCTCAGTATAGATACGGATATTAGGTATCTAATCTGGCTCTTTATCCTTTATCAGACATGCATATCAGATGATGGTGAGGATGGGTGAGTACAGTTCTTCTTTTAGACAAGACTTGTGATATCAGGTAACATGTATAGATGCTATACATGTCTAAAAAAGTATTATTATAATTGGAAATGCTGCATACCCATTATAAGTGATTAACTGCATTTTCCGTACTCATCCATACTCACGAGTCATACATGTATTGTTTGTTTTTCTGCAGCTTGGGGCAGAAGAGACTGATCCACTATGATGAGGAATTTGACTCTGCCACTCACAAGAGAGCCAGGAGGGAGGAGACAGAAAAGGGTACATCAAACAGTAGAGACATATGCAGACATACAGACAGACAGAGTGAAAAGGAGACCGTTTAGAGACAGTAAAGAGAAGGCATAAACCGGTGAGAGAGAGAGAGAGAGAGAGAATTATAGAATGCGGGAGCAAATAGAGAGAATGAGTGAGGGAAAGAGAATTTAAAAATGGAGTGAGAGAGAGGGAGACATGCTTTCTGGCTGGCTGCACTGTAGTTGTGTTTGTTGCTCTGGCTGCTGTTGTTCAGGCTGCTCCCACCTAGTTCAGCTTACTGAATTCATGTAAACACAGGCCACGTGGCTTCCAAAGCCCCCCCCTCCCCCTCTCTGAATGCACAAAACACAATACACACAAACACACTCAACTGGTTTTCCAAGTGGAACATGATCATTTTCCTGACATGTAGTCAGTCCAAAGGGGATTGCTTTTTTTCCCCCATCACGTGTGTGGCGGGGGAAAGGTTCTGAGAATGATTAGGGGCTGTTTACTGTTTGGTGTGGTCTCTGTCAGACTAGTCTATTGCTGACCAGGCTCATAGCCAATTCCCAAGACGCCAGCAAGAAAGGAGCAAAGTGCAATTATGGTCCAGCCTGCTCTCAGTGTAACAAAGGGGTGTCCAAAATGGCCCCCTATCCTGGGCTATGGTCAAAAGTAGTGCACTATATAGGGAATAGGGTGCCAAATCACTATCTTTATGGGGGGTGAGAGTGGAAGTTTTTTCAGCATGAATACACACCACAACCATGGAAATATCGCCCAACAGGATATTAGGGCAATGCTGTAGTAGTTGCTAAGATCTTACCTCAGCGACTTGACTGGGAGAGAAACCCACACAGTATTTTAATGTTTGAAACTGTCTCACACCCATGTCGAAAAACATACTTTGTGTGTATTCCTACCTCCTTTTGCTTATGGCAACTCTCCCTCACACTGGGGGTTGGTGTGGTGTGGTAGTATCTGACTGGGTTGATGTGGAATTTTAATGTACCTCTCCCTCACACTGAGGGGGTTGGTGTGGTAGGCAATCTTTTAGTGTGGTATCTGACTTTTGGTTTTGTCTCTCTCTGTGTTCCTCTAGTGCTGCTCTACGTCCGTAAGGAGACAGAGGAGGTGTTTGATGCTCTAATGCTGAGGACGCCCACTCTGGCAGGACTACTGGAGGCTGTGAGCAGATGTTGTTGGGTTCCATAGAACTTTTGTTTTTGCAGAAGTATTTTCAGAACTCCTCGGTTTTCGTAGATGAGTCTAAAATGAATCTCTTTAGCTCAGAACGTCTTCTTTGACATGACTGTATTTATCCCAGGGATATCATTTCTCAACCGGCAAGGTTAAAAAATAGCTGGAGTCAGACTTTGTCTGATAAGTGTTGTATGTTTTGAGTGTGTGCCATATAAGTGACCTTGATTTTTTTTCCCATGGGTTTAAATACATAGTAAGCAGACATAGCTATTTGTGTGAAGTGTGCCACCCTGGATGCATCCTAAATGACACCCTATTCCCTTTATAGTGAACTACTTTTGACCAGGGTCCATAGGCTTCTGGTCAAAAGTAGTGCACTGTATAGTATATACGGTGCTATTGGAGATGCAAACCACAGTGTCACAGTCAGATAGGTTTGTTTCCTGTTTGTGTCTGTCAGGAAGCAGTCACTCATCAGAGAAGGCACACAGAAGTTCAGTGGAATGTATTGTATTGTCTGACTGTTCACGCCCAGTTCTCATAGGGGGTTTCCCATGTTTTTCATCACATCTCTAGGTATCTGATAAATATGAGCTGCCGCTTGGAAAAATGGGGAAAGTCTACAAGAGGTGCAAAAAAGGGTAAGACCGGCGTCACCGCTCATGATCTAGGTCACTGGGAATAAGTGTCTCCCAAATGGCACCCTCTTCCCTATATAGTGCACTACTTTTGACCAGGGCCATAAGGCTCTGGTCAGAAGTAGTGCACTACATAGGGAATATGGTGCCATTTGGGACGGGTGGAAAGTAAATAATCTAGAACATGTTTATAGAGTAAACTCCACTTTGAAAATAAGTAAATCACTTCTACTCTCTTGTCTGTAGGATCCTAGTTCATATGGACGACAACATCATCAAGCATTACTCCAACGAGGATGCCTTCCACATCCGCATGGAGGAGGTGGGGGGAAAGGTCCTGCTGACACTGACCGAGATCTGAGCTCTGAGCCTGGACAGGGGGGTATACATTAGGGCCAGCAACGTTTCAAAACGTTTTGCAATGGAAAAAGAAAATAACCATTTCTTATTGGACCAGTACAGGTTATTGGACCTGTACTCCCTGTTTTATAAATGTTTCTTCTGTTTGGTGCCTCCAAGGTCAGGTCCTTGGAGGAGGGACACATGTTGTGCTCCAAGGGCGTGAGTAGGGACCCAGAACAGTAAGATTAGTCACCTGTTTACACAACTGTAACATACTTCTACAAGTTAAACTAGATCTTTTCATGACTTCTGCCTTTCTGCTGCACCAGTGACTACAAGGCCATTTTCTGGTTGCACAACATTGCTACCTCGTTCGCTGGCAAGATTCTTGTTGCATTTTCACTTAAAATATGACTGATTGATTCACTGTCTCCATGTTAAAAGTTGAAATTATTTTTGAGGAACATTTGGAAACAATATTGTGTAACTGCCAATTATATTTTCCTTGCTTAAATTTAGACATTTTGTACTACTACTTTACAGTATATGTCGCTGTGAATGAATTCTTTTCCAGACGAGATGGCAGAGTGTTGTTTAGAATGTCAGTGTTCATATAAGTTCATATTATGTATTATTTTCAAAGATATGCAGTGGTCAGTTTTAAGTAATGGACTTGTAAAACATGATGCGGTGACCGTTTAGGGCTATTTCTGTCTGAGTATGTACTTTTATATTTTTTATTTGTATGTTTACATCATGAAAAAGTAATATATGAATTCAATAATATATGTATTTATATTTACATTTTGTGCCAAGTGTGGTGTGTGTATCTGAATCTAGATATATAGGTGTCAGCTCCATATGTGATGACACAATGTGAATATTTCTTGGCAACAGGAAATGGGGGTGGGGGTCAGGAAGTGTGCGTTAGTGTTTCAAAACCTTGTCTGTCATGCGAGAACTGGTTTGAAATCAGTCCTGTTAGCAGATGCTTACCTACAGTGGTTATTAAATTTGTTAAAGTCGTTCTTTAGAATAAGTATTTCTTTGCACATTGTGTTTTTGTGAGGGAACTTAACTCAACTGCATCAACGAGGCATGAAGCAGAGATGTGTGCAGATTTGGTGATTAGGCTCTGGTCAAAAGTAGTGCACTATATTGGGAATATGGTACCATTTGGGATGCAAGTTGAGTTTCATATAAATAGAACCACAATAGGAAAGTGTGTTTTATTGCCCTTTTAAATTGAGTTAGAAAAATAATATAGAGTCTTGAGAACCGTCTTTCTCACAGCTCTTTTAGTCCTATCCTGAACATCATGCAGTCAGGCTGTCCCATGCTACTTGTTTCAAAAACACCTAGGCCCGTACACATTAAGTTGTACACTTTTGCCACAATGGTTGTGATACAACAGAGAGATAATCGGAACCAAAAGAATGACAAAAGTGCTGTAGAGACCCATCGGAATGGTTGTGTAATAATCTTTGCACACAGACGAAGTCTATTGCAGCCATACTTAACAGGCGGATCTTGACCCGGAACAGTGTCAATATGGACCACGGGTCCTGACTTTATTTTTGTTATATTATTTATTTTTGGGAAATCAGTCTTGCTTTTTAACTTACTGATGTTGCAATAGTAGAAGGCAGACGGTGCCTTGAAAATTGGTAGTGCATGGGCAGTTTTCCTCTTATGTCATTCACTGACTGTCTGACCTTAGAGAGCTTTTACTAACTTGTCAGCAGAGATGGGCAGTATTTCAATTACTTCTGAGTATTCTGTCATTCGTATTACACTGGGTTGAACTACAGTCCAATGTATTTTGTAACAAGATACTTCTGAGAGTTGTAATTTGTATTTTCAATACCATTTTGTTTTTAATGGCAGTTCAATTTTGTGGACCCCTCTCACCCTGCATTGGTATCAGAACCCTGATGGCACTATGGTGTGATTAGAGCATCTTATAAAATAATGAAATATAAGTGTAAATGTAAAAATGGACAATTGCAATTCAATGGGGCACCTTAAATTACATTTTGTGGGAAAAAAGCCAACTCGGCTCCTTCATTCATTGAATCAGATGGCTCATTCTTCACAAAGCCCACTGATATTGCAAACTACTTTAATTACTTTTTCATTGGCAGATAAGAAAACTTAGGGATAACATGCCAGCAACAAACGCTGACACAACACATTCAAGTAAATCGAACCAAATTATGAAAGACAAGAATTGTACTTTTGAATTCCGTAAAGTCAGTGTGGAAGAGGTGAAACAATTATTGTTGTCTATCAACAATGACAAGCCACCGGGGTCTGACAGTCTGGATGGAAAATTACTGAGGATAATAGCAGACGATATTGCCTCTCCTATTTGCCACATCTTTAATTTAAGCCTACTAGAGAGAGTGTGCCCTCAGGCCTGGAGGGAAGTTAAAGTCATTCTACTACCCAAGAATAGTAAAGCCCCCTTTACTGGCTCAAATAGCCAACCAGGTAGCCTGTTACCAACCCTTAGTAAACTTCTGGAAAAAATTGTGTTTGACCAGATACACAATCACAAAATGAAAACAGAATTTCAGCATGCTTAGGGAAGGACACCTCAACAAGTGCAGCACTTAAACAAATGACTGATGATTGTCTGAGAGACATTGATCATACAATGATTGTGGGGGCTGTCTTGTTAGACTTCAGTGCAGCTTTTGACATTATCGATCAGTCTGCTGCAGGAAAAACGTATGTGTTATGGCTTTACAAACCCCTTGCTATAATGTGGATAAAGAGTTACTTGTCTAACAGAACACAGAGGGTGTTCTTTAATGGAAGCCTATCAAATATAATCCAGTTAGAATCAAGAATTCACCAGGGTAGCTGTTTAAGCCCCTTGCTTTTTTCAATTTTTACTAACGACATGCCACTGACTTTGAGTAAAGCCAGAGTGTCTATGTATGCGGATGACTCAACACTACACGTCAGCTGCTCACTAAGCCCTAAACCTGAACTAAATCTTATAATAAATCATGTGGAAATAGAGCAAGTTGAGATGACTAAACTGCTTGGAGTAACCCTAGATTGTAAACTGTCATGGTCAAAACATAATGATGCAGTAGTAGCTAAGATGGGGAGAAGTCTATCAACAAGGCAGGTCCTACAGACCCTAGTTTTGTCGCACCTTGACTACTGTTCAGTCGTGTGGTCAGATGCCAAAATAAAGGATTTAGGAAAATTGCAATTGGCTCAGACCAGGGCAGCACGGCTGGCCCTTGGATGTACACAGAGAGCTAATATTAATAATATGCATGTCAATCTCTCCTGGCTGAAAGTGGAGGAGAGAATGACTTCATCGTTACTTTTATGTATGAGAGGTATTGACATGTTGAATGCACCGAGCTGTCTGTCTAAACTACTGGCACACCCATGCATACCCCACAAGACATGCCACAAGAGGTCTCTTCACAGTCCAGAACAGACTATGGGAGGCACACAGTACTACATAGAGCCATGACTACATGGAACTCTATTCCACATCAAGTAACTCATGCCAGCAAACGAGATTTAGGGAACCGATTAAAAAAAACACCTTATGGAACAGCGGGGATTGTGATGCAACACAAACATTGGCACACACACACACACACATGGATTTAGTACTGTAGGTATGTGGTAGTGGTAGAGTAGGGGCCTGAGGGCACACAGTGTGTTGTGAAATCTGTGAATGTATTGTAGTTTTTAAAATTGTATAAACTACCTTAATTTTACTGGACCCCAGGAAGAATAGCTTCTGCTTTGGCAGCAGCAAATTGGGAACCATAATAAATACAAATACAAATGCTGAGTATTATTCTAATGAGCTCCGCCCAACATAATGCCAATAATAATACCCAGTGTGCTTTGCAGTTCATTTTGATATGTTCATTTTCATTTATACATTTACATTTTTGTCATTTAGCAGACACTCTTATCCAGAGTGACTTACAGTCAGTGCATTCAACTAAGGTAGATAAACAACAACATATCACAGTTATAGCAAGTAAAATGTTTCTGTAACTGTTACTGAGAAGGTTGACATGGCAAAATGTGTAGAATTGTAGGAAAATAGCTTTAATAAAACAGCAATATTTTCTCTCCACCCCATGCCAAAATATGTAGAATTGCAGGAAAGACTTATTAAAACTGTAAAACTTTCTCTCAACCAACAAGAGGGGTGTTAACAGTTTGGGCTTACCTGTGTTGCGAGGTGGTGGTTTGTTACTACGCCAATAAATAACAATATCTATCCGGACCTTCTCAAGTAGTAGTACACCTGAGTACATTGTATCACAAAAAT
This sequence comes from Oncorhynchus kisutch, assembly GCF_002021735.2. Classification (NCBI taxonomy): domain Eukaryota; kingdom Metazoa; phylum Chordata; class Actinopteri; order Salmoniformes; family Salmonidae; genus Oncorhynchus; species Oncorhynchus kisutch. The sequence goes on from NC_034194.2 coordinate 11,261,893, forward strand.
ATCAGTTGTATAAGTCACAGCCATTGTGTGAAGTACATTGTACAGCTAGCCATATGATGAGCCTGAGTACCAGGATGTACTGTAGGCAGGGTTGGGTAGGTTACTTTCTAAATGTTAGTTACTAGTTACCTGTCCAAAATTTCAATCAGCAACGTAACTTTTGGATTACCCAAACTCAGTTATGTAATCTGGTTACATTCTGTTACTTTTAGATTACTTTCCCCTTAAGAGGCATTAGAAGAAGACAAAAGTGTATGTTACCAATTGAATGACATCTATTGCAGGATAAATCAATGTTAAAGTTTACATAGCTGGCCATATATGGATGTAAAATGTTACTTTATGGGTTGGTTATGTAGGCTTCTTCTAACCCATCGCTTTCTATGACATAATAATACGATTCAATTATATCTTTACATTAAAAACCAAAGTCTATCAGAATTCCAGTCATTCCAATAAATGTTATACCCCTTGATCTTCAAGAATAGGACTTGAAACTATGGAAGTATAGATTAGCCAAATTGTTTAACCTGAGCATGACCCCAAAACTAAGGACTTTTTAGCCAACCCTACTCTGTTGTTTATGATTTTATTGTGTGGGAGATTGTTATAATACTGTTTATGCATTGAATAGCTTTGATGAGTACTTCCTCTTCTGTGTCTATGGGACTGAGTTGGGCCCTCTGGAGCTTGAGCTGACAATTGATTAATGACTTGGTGATTTAAAAAAACTACAGCTATGATTCCATATATAAGATGTGGTGTGTGTGACCCGAGATAGAGATAGCCTGGAAAAGTAGAACAATCCCTTATTGTCTCTAATCATCCTGGTATCTGGGAAACTAAGCCAGGGTGGGATTAAAACAAGACCAGGAGCAGATGACCACAGGATGGACCCAGGATGGCTTGTGGTGTCCCCCAATATGCATGGGAGGGAGGGAACCAGCCATGACTAAGCATTTCTTCATCTACTATATAAGAACTCTGCATTGTCTGTATAACTTCAGCTCTCGGCAACACACTTGCCCGAGTGTGTGATCGACCAGCTTCATTATTGCAATAATTAATCAATATTAAATCAAGATAAATATTTGAAGAAATTACAAAGTCTCTCTCTGTATACATGAATTTCCATGACAGTTGTCATGGAGGACTGATTGGGCTCATTGATTCGAGTTGGCATGCTTTGAGCTCTACTGAAAAGTGCTATTTACATGTGAAAAATGAATGCCATATGCTACATTTGCATTAGGCCTATTGTTGACCTTTTTGTTGGTGACACTTTGATATCTTGATAATGTGCAGCTGTTAAAAAAGGGCAAATCCACAGATAACCAAACGGTTGCCCCGCCTGTTTTGGTAAAAAATAAGCTGAGGGATGGGCCTGGAGAAATGGAATCACTCTCAGATGAATAGACAGAGCTATGGATGCAAGGACTGACCATCCATGATATAACAATTATTGTTTTAACCATGTAATGAGGCTATACAGTATTTGTTTACATTTCCAATGTTTCCAAACATTGGAGTAAAACAAACTTATATTTTGGGTTCTCATGGAGTGTGACAGTTAAACTAAACTCATGAGGCATTTATAAGTTATATTCTTCAATAATCAATGGATATATATATATACAGTACCAGCCAAAAGTATGGACACACCCACTCATTTAAGGGTTTTTCTTTATTTTTACTATCTTGTACATTGTAGAATAATAGTGAAGACATCAAAACTATGACATAACACACATGGAATCATGTAGTAACCAAAAAGTGTTAAACAAATCAAAATATATTTTATAATTCAGATTCTTCAAAGTAGCCACCCTTTGCCTTGATGACAGATTTGCACACTCTTGGCATTATCTCAACCAGCTTTACCTGGAATGTTCCACTCAGCGCAAACCAGATGGGATGGCATATCACTGCAGAATGCTGTGGTAGCCGTGCTGGTTAAGTGTGCCTTGAATTCTAAATAAATCACAGACAGTGTCACCAATGAAGCACCCCCACACCATCACACCTCCTCCATGCTTCATGGTGGGAACCACACCTGCGGAGATCATCCATTCACTTCCTCTGCACCTCACAAAGACACGGCAGTTGCAACCAAAAATCTCAAATTTGGACTCATCAGACCAAAGGACAGATGTTCACCGGTCTAATGTCCATTGCTCGTGTTTCTTGATAAGTTCATTAGAGTTAACTGCACCTCAGATTGCAGCCCAAATAAATGCTTCACAGAGTTCAAGTAACAGACACATCTTAACATCAACTGTTCACAAGAGACTGCGTGAATCTGGCCTTCCTGGTCGAAGAAACACCTTCTAAAAGACACCAATAATAAGAAGAGACTTGCGGAAATATGTCCTTTGGTTGAAATTTGAGATTTTTTGTTCCAACCTCTGTGTCTTTGTGAGACGCAGAGTAGGTGAACGGATGATCTCTGCATGTGTAGTTCCCACCATGAAGAATGGAGGAGGAGGTGTGATGGTGTGGGGGTGCTTTGCTGGGGACACTGTCAGTGATTTATTTAGAATTCAAGGCACACTTAACCAGCATGGCTACCACAGCATTCTGCAACGATATGGCATCCCATCTGGTTTGCGCTTAGTGGGACTATCATTTGTTTATCAACAAGACAATGACCCAGCACACCTCCAGGCTGTGTAAGGTCTATTTGACCAAGAAGGAGAATTATGGAGTGTTGCATCAGATGACCTGGCCTCCACGATCACCTGACCTCAAGCCAATTTAGATGGCTTGGGATGAGTTGGAGCACAGAGTGATGGAAAAGCAGCCAACAAGTGCCCTTCAAGATTGTTGGAAAAGCATTCCAGGTGAAGCTGGTTGAGAGAATGCCAAGAGTGTGCAAAGCTGTCATCAAGGCAAAGGGTAGCTACTTTGAAGAATATAAAATGTAAAATATATTTGGATTTGTTTAACACTTGTTTGGTTACTACATGATTCCATATGTCTTATTTGACCGTTTTGATGTCTTCATTTTCATTCTACAATGTAGAAAATAGTTTTTTTTTAAAACAACTACTGAATGAGTAGGTGTATCCAAACTACTGACTGGTACTGTATATAAACTCAGCAAAAAAAGGAAAGTCCTTTTTTCTGGACCCTGTCTTTCAAAGATAATTTGTCAAAATCCAAATAACTTCACAGATCTTCATTGTAAAGGGTTTAAACACTGTTTCCCATGCTTGTTCAATGAACCATAAACAATTCATGAACATGCACCTGTGGAATGCTCGTTAAGACACTAACAGCTTAAAGACGGTAGGCAATTAAGGTCACAGTTATGAAAACTTAAGACACTAAAGAGGCCATTCTACTGACTCTGAAAAACACCAAAAGAAAGATGCCCAGGGTCCCTGCTCATCTGTGTGAATGTGCCTTAGGCATGCTGCAAGGAGGCATGAGGACTGCAGATGTGACCAGGGCAATAAATTGCAGGGAGACAGGATGGACAGGATGGACAGCTGATCGTCCTCGCTGATCGTCCTCGCAGTGGCAGACCACGTGTAACAACACCTGCATAGGATCGGTACATCCGAACATCACACCTGCGGGACAGGTACAGGATGGCAACAACAACTGCCCGAGTTACACCAGGAACGCACAATCCCTCCATCAGACTCAGACTGTCCGCAATAGGCTGAGAGAGGCTGGACTGAGGGCTTGTAGGTCTGTTGTTAGGCAGCGCAAACTGTCTCTAACCAGAATAGAAAGAGGAGTGGGAGGCCCTGGTGCACAACTGAGACAGAGGACAAGTACATTAGAATGTGTAGTTTGAGAAACAGACGCCTCACAAGTCCTCAACTGGCAGCTTCATTAAATAGTACCCGCAAAACACCAGTCTCAACGTCAACAGTGAAGAGGCAACTCCGGGACGCTGACTGTAGGACTCCTGACTGTAGGCCTAGGGATGCTGACTGTAGGCCTAGGGATGCTGACTGTAGTCTTAGGGATGCTGACTGTAGGACTCCTGACTGTAGGCCTAGGGATGCTAACTGTAGGCCTAGGGATGCTGACTGTAGGCCTAGGGATGCTGACTGTAGGCTTAGGGATGCTGACTGTAGGACTCCTGACTGTATGCCTAGGGATGCTGACTGTAGGCCTATGGATGCTGACTGTAGCCCTAGGGATGCTGACTGTAGGCCTAGGGATGCTGACTGTAGGCCTAGGCTATGTGCTGAGGGTGGCAAACTACAGGTGAGCAAGGTAGCCTTGTCTGTGTGCAGTCTCAAATGGTCCCTATTTAGTTTAGTTCACCACTTTTGACCAGGGCCCACAGGGAATAATGTGCCAATTGGGACACATCCCTTCTCCTTGTGTAATCAGAGCCAGTCTCTGGCCTCACTTCACCCCACCGCAGGGCCGTGGGTTACATTCATCCCAGTGTGTTTTAGCAAGGCCTTGTAGGTCTCTGCTCGGGCCCAACTCTCCTGACTGTGTGAATTGTTAGGTGCATGGTCTAACTGGCAGTCACAGTGCTGCCTGCCTGCATGCCTCAGCTAACCGAAAGCGCATGTGAGGGTGTGAGAGACATCCCACTGGGCTAAAACTGGTTGAATCAACATTGTTACCTGGCCATAAAAATGTTTTTTTTAAATCAATGTGATGATGCTGAATCAATGTGGAAACTGAATGGATTTGAAAAAAGTAATCAACCTAAGTAAATGTACCATTTTTTTTCACAGAAATTTGAACCTAAATTTTTTTGCGGATTACCCGTTGACAACTCAACCAAATGCAAATCAAACTTGTTGTTGAAATGATGTTGAAATGCCCAGTGGGATGCTTGGAGTGCTGTGTAATTGTTTGGTGTGGTTAAAATCTGAACCAAAGAGATATTTCACCTCATGGGTCAACAGAGAAGCATTCCCCACATACACTTCCACTAAGGGAGTTTGGGGTGAGAGAGAGCGTGGACAGTATGCAATACAGCAAGCATGTTACATCTCAGTGCTTGAGTCAAGCCCTCCCTTTTTTTGGGAGTGGGGTGACCAACATTCCAGAACCCCACCCACCACAACACACTCCACTCTCTGTTAGTTAGGCTCGCTGAAGTGATGTTCATTTTCCTGTGTGCATGTTTGTGTGTGTGGTGTGTGTGTGTGTGTGAGTGTGAGTTCCCCCTTGGTTGGTGAGCCCACCACTGTTCAGTGTCCCTGGGGGACGTCACATCTGTTGCCCAGAGCTCTCAGCAGCCTCTCTCTTCTCACACCCACCCACTCTGCATTGCCTCTGGGCTCACTGCGGACCAAATTAGTGACAACCTTAAAAGTTTATTTTCTGAAGTCTCTCAATCATTTGGGGATCAGCAGGGCTCTGGTCAAAAGTAGCACACTATATAGGGAATAGGGTGCCATTTGGGATGCAAGCCTTTGTGATGAGTAGGATGAGGATCCACACCTGTGAAAATATAGTGCGTATTCTGTAGCATTACACTACCAAAGTTGAAGGATATTGATTGTCTGAGTTCCTGGGCTTTAGACGTTCTAAAGGGCACAAATGTGGGGTTGGGAGTAGGCTTGAAAGCGCGACCTCTGACCTCTGGGTAATGTGCACAACTGCTAGGACAACAGAACGTGACCTTAAGCACCCCTCGAGCATTCCACTCACTAAAGTCCTAATTTGCACACAACCCAACAGGTCAGCTCAATAACTAATGCAAATGATCCATTATAGATAATAAACAAACCTTGATATGGACAGCAGCTTATGATTCCATCCCTTGCCTCCTTCCTTTCTGTTTTTTTCTCACCGTAATAAGTTACTATCCCATCACATGCCAAAACACCAATCAAGTCTCCCCATTAAGTCTAGGTGGAGTCTAGCAAGCAAAGTGTTAGTTTACTCCATATTCCAGCGTTTCCAAGACAACAGCCACCCAATTAGAATTTCCTGTAGCTTGGGGTGATGTCATGTGTTGATGTCATTGTGGGATATTGGTTCATATATCTCTCCATGTTCTAGAATTCTCATTTGATTCACAGAAAAGACCATCCACTTAGCTTAACATGACATGCTCCTATATAGCAAAAGCATGAGGTAAGGTAAAACAATTGAAATGTAGGTTGCTCACACTCAGAAACTGGGGTTGACATTTGGCTGTGTTGAACAATGACTTCTTTGTTCGTAAGAAATTGCACGACTTTCGTCTCCTGGCCCCCAAAGGATGTCTTGGAAAACACTACATTTCATATGTGATCCTATTGAGGTCCAAATGAATTTGTTTAAAAGCAAGGCAATGCTTTAAACATTCTGTGGTTAGAAAATACCAGAAGTGTATATATGCTGGGTCAGGAGGTTAGTGGAGGAGCCAGATCTGTTATCCCTCAGTGTATTTTAGCATGGAGGGGCTGTCAGCTAAAGAGGTTATATATGTGCACTACACTACACTACCGCCCCTCTACTGGAGTCTGGAGGCATTGTGTGTGTGTGTGCATGAGGGTGTGTGCATGAGCGTGTGTGCGTGAAATGAAAGTTCATTCAGTTTACCTCCCCTCCCACCAACCCTCTCTTTCTCTCTTTCTCTCTAGGTCTCTTGGCTATCAGCTGCCTGCACAGCGGCCCCTTGGCTTGCAGTGTGGCGTCACCCTGCAACTCCCTGCCAAACAGCTTCCCTGCTCCCTGCCCTACACACAACATTACAATGCCTTCTACACCCACAGCCTCAACAGGTGCTATGCGTTGCCTTAAAACAACACAATCTATAGAACAAACTCACTGTGTGAACAAGGTGAGACTGGATTGATCTGGAACTTAGTGAGAAGAAAGTTGCACAATGAGAGAAAGATATGTGTGTGTGTTTGTTTTAGCGCTACAGTCTAACCCCTGCATATACATCCTCGCATGAACCGCAGGTACACTATATATATACCTGGGGTGGCAGGTAGCCTAGTGGTCAGAGCGTTGGGCCAGTAACCAAAAGGTTGCTGGATCAAATCTCCAAGCTGACAAGGTAAAAATATGTTCTGAACAAGGCACTTAACCCACTATTCCCCAGTAGGCTGTCATTGTAAACTAAGAATTTGTTCTTAACTGACTTGCTTACTGACAGTTGAATAGCCCTTCTAAGGGTAGCTTTTCCACTCTCTATTTAATATTGCTACTGGGTTCGAAACAGGTCTCCTGCATGTCACAAGACTGTGTTAGCCCACTTAGCTTAGCTAAAGCCCAAAGGGATGAGTTCAGGAAGCTTATACAAATCTTCAAGTCTCCAGCAAGGTTACTCAGCAAAAGAGCTTGGACCTCGGTTACATTTCACCCCCCTTTGACCTCATACTCAGAGATCACAGCACCAATATAACTGACTGGGTTAGAACTCAGGCCTACTGCACAAGAACACCTTCTGTGTCAAACAGAAGCAGAAGGATCTGTGCGCCCCAATGAGAGTGCAAAATAGGTGGTTTTCTGATCCATGCATTGTGATGAACAACCTTATAAGATAGCATGGTAGCATGCTATCATGGTGAGCCATTTTTGTCAAGGGTGTCAATAATTGTGGAAACCAAAGATAATGAAATTGCCATTTATTTGACATGTATTCAGGTGTTTGACAGCTTTTCTGTGTTTTAAACGTGTAGATCAGGGGTACTCAACTCTGACCCTACAATGTCCGGAGCCTGCTGGTATTCTGTTCTACCTCATCATTAATTGCACCCACCTTGTGTTCCAGGTCTAAATCAGTCCCTGATTCGAGGGGAACAATGACAAACCTGTGGTTTTAATTGAACAGAGCAGTCATTAAGTGCATACAAAGGATATCAAGGATTCTGTATGGAGGAATGGTCTAAGATCCTTTCCAATGTGCTCTCCAACTAAATTTTTTTTTTTGAAAAAGGCTAAAATCAAAATGTATTCGTCACGTACAGTTTACAACAGGTATAAAAGGTGCAGTGAAATGCTTATGTGGTAGCTCTCTCAACAATGCAGTACATTCATGAATAACAACAATTGAAATTAGTCAAAATAACAAGTAATAGAAGTAATAGAAGGAGTAGTATGCATAGTAATAATGGATGTATTTACAGTTTGTGTAAGTTTGTGTGGAAGGATTGGATGTGTGGGTAGTCAGTGCAAATAATTTCTAAGGTGTATATAGTCTCTCTGGTGCAAATAGTCTCTAAGGTGCAGGTCTGTGACGAGAAACAGCTGGGTTTAGCTTTTCAGAAGTCTGATTGTCTGGTGGTAGAAGCTGTCTTGGTGACTGTTGGTTCAAGACCCGATACTCCGATACTGCTTGCCAGATGGTAAACAGAAACAACAGTCCATGGCTCCTTGACGATCTTTCGGACCTTCCTCAGGAACCGCCTGCTGTAGATGTCCTGGATCTCAGGTAGCTTACCCCAGTTATGTGTTGGGCCGTCTGCACCACCCTCTGTAGAGCCTCCTGGTTGAGGGTGGCGCAGTTGCCATACAGGCGGTGATGCAGCCGGTCAAGATGCTCTCAATAGTGCGGCTGTAGAGCTTCTTTAGGATTTGAGGGCCCCATGCCAAATTTCTTCAGGCACCTGAGGTTGAAGTGGCGCGGCTGCAACTTTTTTACCATGTGGTGGTGTGGTTGGACTATGTGAGGTTCTCTGTGATGTGCACACCGAGGAACATTTTATTATACCCTCTCCACTGCAGCCCTGCCCGTTTCCTGAAGACCGCGATCAACTCCTTGGTTTTGCTGATGTTATCCTCAAAAGGGGAGGTATTGAAAGGTATTGAAAACAGAGGAGTCAATATTTCTGACCCCTACCTTTTTGAAAAAATATATATATTACATTGTTAAACAAAATCTCTTGCTTCTGAGCAATTGTATTAGTATAAAATAATATAATTTCCAAATGTTTTGGTGCATACAATATAGCTCAGTATTTGTATTTATTCTATAAAGACATTTTTGCTCATCTTTATCAAGGGTGTCAATGAATTGGGATCCCACTGTAGATCGAAATGAGGGTTATTTCTGTGAGCTTAATACAACCTCCAGGGAGCCGGTGGGGAATGAGAAAAAGCTCTTTGTCTGCTGCCTCTATCTCAGACTGAATGACTGATGTATTCTCTCTCACCCCTCCAAGATCGCACAACATGGAAGACTTCTGCTGCATCTCTTATTTACACAAGTGGTGCTCATTTTCTGTGCTTCAGTTCACTGTCAAATGGAGCAAAGTCCATTGGACCTGGATGTGCTCAAGCCTGGGCAGCACCAAGTGAAATCAAAAAAGTAATTTTAAGGGTTAATGTAATGTACAACCACAACAAAAGGGGTGAAGCGAGCTCCCTTCCAGGCCCCACCCTGAAATTATTTATAGGAAGCCTGTTACCAACCTCAATGAATAGGAGTCCTTGGGTTCACCAGCTGGAGGGGAGAAAGGAGGGAAAAGGGGGCGGGAGAGAGGGAAAGAGGGCAGGAGAGTGGGGTGCAGATTCGGGATTCAGTCATAAGAGACTGGAGAGGAGGAATACGGCACAGCGCACAGGAAGACAATAAGAGACACAGAAACAGTGTAGGCTGCTGAGGGGAGGACGGCTCATAATAATGGCTGGAATGGATTCTATGGAATGGTATGAAAAACATCAAATACGTGTTTTCCATTTGGTTGATACCATTCCATTGACTCCATTCGAGCCATTATTATGAGCCGTCCTCCCATCAGCAGCCTCAACTGCATAGAATGTATATACCTAAACTGAAATATACACTCACCCTGTTTTACGAAAATGGTTCTACAGACAGTGAGTCATGTGCCTGTGGCTTGCTATATAAAGCAGGCAGACAGGCATTGAGGCACTCAGTTACTGTTCGATTGAACATTAGAATGGGCAAAGCGAGTGATCTAAGTGACTTTGAACATGGTATGATTGTCGGTGCAAGGCACGCCTGTTGTAGTATCTCATAACCAGCCTCCTGGGCTTTTCACGCAAGACAGTGTTTAGGGTTTACTGAGAATAGTGAGAAAAACTAAAAACGTCCAGTCAGTGGCAGTCCTGTGGGTGAAAACAGCTTGTTGATGAGAGATCGAAAGAGAATGGCAAGAATCGTGCAAGCTAACAGCGGCCCACAAACCGGTAAATAACGCCGCAGTACAACAGTGGTGTGCAGAATGGCATCTCGGAACAGACAACTCGTTGGTCCTTGTTACGGATGGGCTATTGCAGCAGACGACCATACCGGTTTCCCCTCCTATTTGCTAAAAACAAAAAGAAGCGGCTCCAGTGGGCACGCAATCACCAACACTGGGCAATTGATGAGTGGAAAAACAACGCCTGGTTTGATGAATCCCGGTTCCTGTTGTGTCATGCTGATGGTAGAATCAAGATTCGGCATAAGCAGCATGGCCCTTTCCTGTCTGGTGTCAACAATACAGGCTGGTGGTGGTGGTGTAGCAGCATGGCCCTTTCCTGTCTGGTGTCAACAATACAGGCTGGTGGTGGTGGTGTAGCAGCATGGCCCTTTCCTGTCTGGTGTCAACAATACAGGCTGGTGGTGGTGGTGTAGCAGCATGGCCCTTTCCTGTCTGGTGTCAAAAATACAGGCTGGTGGTGGTGGTGTAGCAGCATGGCCCTTTCCTGTCTGGTGTCAACAATACAGGCTGGTGGTGGTGGTGGTGTAGCAGCATGGCCCTTTCCTGTCTGGTGTCAACAATACAGGCTGGTGGTGGTGGTGTAGCAGCATGGCCCTTTCCTGTCTGGTGTCAACAATACAGGCTGGTGGTGGTGGTGTAGCAGCATGGCCCTTTCCTGTCTGGTGTCAACAATACAGGCTGGTGGTGGTGGTGTAGCAGCATGGCCCTTTCCTGTCTGGTGTCAACAATACAGGCTGGTGGTGGTGGTGTAATTGTGTGGGGAATGTTTTCCTGGCACACGTTAGGTCCCTTGATACCAATTGAGCAACGTTTCCATGCCCCAAAGAATTCAGGCTGTTCTGGAGGCAAAGGGGTCCGACACGGTACTATATGGGTTTACCTTATAAACTGGCCACTGAGTGTACATTTATATTTAAATATACATTGAAATAAATATAAATTACATTTCAGTATATTATACGTTCTGTAATTTGTGAATTTTAGAAGTGTTTCAGTGGGCCATTTGTTGATATTTTCTATTCTTCCACACACTACTCTGTGATCCTATTTGATCATGTTGCATAATTTCATTATTTACTTAAAAAATTGTGGGATTGTTTTTGTTTACTATGGGTATTGACGTAATTGTTCAGAATGTCATAACGATGAAGCTCCATTTATATTTCAACATATATTCCCATAGATCAGAAAATGAAAACTATCATAATAGCCTAATTGTATAATCTTATTACTGTATATATAAAATAAATGTCAAATCTGTAATATGAATTTTATGACCCGGTTGATTCACAACATTTATTTACACTTAGAGTAACATCCATTTAATACACCAGATTTTTACAATGCAATTACACTAATCGATAATAAAACAATTTAGACGCTATAAGATATTATCGGATTTATAAAATAAAAAACACAGCTAATTCTTTATTTCGAAGCCAACGTATTGCATTCTGCAGTTTCCCTATTAATTTCTTTGTGCCCATTTCGCGCATGCCCGCTTAGCGCGCGCTCTCGTTCCAAAGCAAGCCAGACGCGTGCAAGTATCTCACGATTCGCCGTTTCAACCTTTCCCCTAGTTCTCGAGCATTGAGTTCACCGGGTTTACTCTGACACCACTGACTCCTTCGTCACCGCCTTCCAACAGCCACGCACCCTCTTTGCTCCAATCGCGACGCAGACACGTCCTGATCACGCGCTGCTTGCGATCTGATTGGACGACGTCCGCTACACCTTTGTTTTTGATTGGTAACATGTTACCACCCGCCAGTCTGCTCTGAATTTTGTTTCTGTTTTTTTCGTCTCCCCTTTTGATTCACTCAGCTAAGGCCAGTCTCAACAACTGGCAGCGGGAATACTTGTGTGCTCAGGGCTCGTTGAGTGGTTAAATTGCTACTGTCTCTACTATTATTGTTTTACTCATACTTTCCATATGGTGACTTTCACATCACCCCCGAATTCATAGCAATCTTGTCGGGTAAGTTGATTGATTTTTACTTTAAATGTTAAATCTTCAGGTATTTCAAGACCATCGATAAGTTACACACACACACAAACACAAACACACACACACACACACATTACAGCATTATATAACTTGAATTGAATGCATTGAAGCAAGCCGCCCAAGTTGAACGTGATGTTCTTTTAACCCAGGCAGTCTGGTTTATTTGAAGTCAGAATGAAACTAGTGTATCCCCGCGCAACGGCCAGTGTATCAACTGTGTAATCACACATTGCTACATTATATCCGCCTTATATCACTGCATTGTTACATTGTAATAATACTTTTTTAAATATGATTATACGTTGTTATTTTAAATTGTTACACACACACATTGTTACACAAACACACACATGCGCTCAGAACTCTCTCTCTCACACACACGACGCTGCTGTTCTATTATATACTATTTATTCTACTGCGTGACCAAGTCACTGCCCATTTTATATTTGTAAATACAGTCCATTATTAATATGCATACTACCTACTCCATTACTTGTTTTGTTTTTGACTTATTGTTATTATTGATTAATGTACTGCATTGTTGCGGGAGCTAGCGCATAAGCATTTCGTTGCACATGATATTATACCTGCTGTAAACTGTATGTGACGAATAAAATTTTATTTGATATCGTGTTACATTTTAATTGTGGCCCCTAAAAGCCAAATGGAACTGTACATCTCATTTAGCATTTTAGCGGGGCTCAACTAGACTACTGTGTTTGCTGTATTACTATGTGCCATTTATCAGTCTGCTTGGTTGAACATTTTGGACATAAATTGACGATTGATTCATAGATTAGCTAATTGATAAAAGCATGAAGATTGGAATTGGATTATGAGCTGCTTCCATGTGTGTCAATAAAACAAGTGGCTGGTTGTTATTGCTGGAGAGTGTCCTCAAGCAGTTCAATAAGAGGCGGGGGTTCTCAATTCAACCCAATACTTCCTGATGCGGCCCACACCCCCTCCACAGTTCTTGCATGTTAATCAAATCGACTATTCTGGGTTTTTGTTGTTGATGTAGCACATTACTCACATGTCTATTTTTGGTGATGTCCAATGTTATGTGAGCTACTGGGAACTGGGAGGATTGGATGCACCCACCTGCCCATCCACCCGCTCAAATGGCTGCTGTTAGCTTAGCGTTGCAGTGGGGCCCCTCTCTCTCTCCATTCCTCTAAAGCAGCTAGCAGCCTCACTACGTGCAGCTGAGCATTCAGCGGATGACAACAAACTGCACTACATAGCTACATGCACATCTAGAAGAATACCCAACCCTTGTTCATTGACTACTGTCTATGTGTTTTCCACCATTTTGAGGCTTATATGGTTCATAACTTGAGCTAAAACCATCTGAGGGAACCATTGCAGTAGTAGGACTCTAGATATATTTAGTGAGATAGATGTCAGCGTTGAAAAGAGTCTGCAGCCATCAGAAGCTATTGAGCTGTAATTGTGATCAAATTGTATTTGTCACATGCACCGAATACAACAGTGACATGCGTACTTACAAGCCCTTAACCAACAATGTAGTTTCGAAAAATAAGAGTTAAGTAAAAAAATAGATAGGCCAATTTTTTTTTTTTTAAAGAGCAGCAGTAAGAAGTGGACTGGCTAATGGGCAGTTTGGGCAAATACCAGATGGGCTGGTCCATCTTCATTCCACTGGGCCAGTCTCAATTTAAGTTTTTGCACAGAATTTTCTTTATTTGGGGGGTGGGGGAATAAATAGACTTGAGTGCATGTTAGTATTCCTTAAACTGATTTCTGGTCTGATTAATGGTGCATCCTCGCTATGGACTCATTCTCTCCCACACTCCGTCTGATCTAATGGCCCATAGGGCTCTGGTCAAAGGTAGTGCACTATATAGGGAAAAGGGTTCCATTTTGGGACACAGATGGTGATTGGCGGTGCATTTTCCCTGTGGCCTCCCATCAGGCTGATCTAATGGACATCAGGGTGATGATGATGGAGAGGAACAGGTACGACAGTGAGCAGTCCTGCTGCAGCACCTTTGAGTACCACGACCTGGAGGCCGCCGAGGCACTCGTCAGCATGAGCTCCTGGGGTCAAAGGTCACCAAACCACAAGCCACGCCCCCTGACACCTACCTCTGACTCCTGCGACTCTCTCCTCCTGCACCCTGAGAGCATGGAGTCCCCCAAGGATCTGATCGCACTCTCATCACTGGTGAGTTGAATCCCATTATGTAGGCCTCAGTGGTTTTGAATTTCTACTGTAAAATATCACTTTTCTATGCTAACGTAGTTAGTCTAGTAGCCTGAGTATAGAAAAATGAGTGGTTGGGACTAACCAGCGGCTGCCATTTTATTCAAAACTACAATCAGCTTTTTTGCAATAGAGAATCGAATGGGTTTGTGTCACATTTGAGAGTTAAAATGTTTAAAGCAGGGATCCGCAGGTGGTGGGCAACCTTATGCCGCCCCACTTCTTGTGTAGTGGGTTCAAATGGAACGAAAACAAGGGGATTGAGCCCTGAGTCGTTTTGGGCTGGCCTTCTGGGCTAGGTGTGTCTGGCTAATCCCGCTGCCCCGGAGCTGGAGAGGAAGTGAGATTCACTTGCAATCTAACATTACAGCTGCCAGACACAAACAGAGCAGACATAGTCAACAGGTATCATTCTCTGTTCTTGGATCTGAATCAATGACCCCAAAAGAGAAAAAGAAGCGAGAAAACGACTGTTCATGACCAATCCAGAAACCGGATTAACATTGGAGTTAATTTTGAAAGGTGAATGAGTGACGCCAACATGGCCACCGCTCTCATGGACTGGTAACGTTATGTACAGTGCATTCGGAAAGTATTCAGACCCCTTGACTTTTTCCACATTTGTTACATTACAGCCTTATTCTAAAAATGTATTAAATAGTTTTTTTCCTCACTAATCTACACACAATACCACATAAAGATAAAGCAATAAATAAATAAATTAATATCACATTTACATAAGTATTCAGACCTTTCACACAGTACTTTGTTGAAGCACCTTTGGCAGCGATGACAGCCTCGGGAGTCTTCTTGGGTACGACACTATAAGCTTGGCACACCTTTATTTGGGCAGTTTCTCCCATTCTTCCCTGCAGATCGTCTCAAGTTCTGTCAGGTTGCTGCAGCGCTATTTTCAGGTCTCCAGGGATGTTCGATCGGGTTCAAGTCCGGGCTCTGGCTGGGCCACTCAAGAACATTCAGAGACTTGTCCCGAAGCCACTCCTGCGTTGTCTTGGCTGTGTGATTAGGGTCGTTGTCCTGTCTGAAGGTGAACCTTCGCCCCAGTCTGAGGTCCTGAGTGCTCTGGAGCAGGTTTTCATCAAGGATCTCTATCAACTTTGCTCCGTTCATCCCTCGATCCTGACTAGTCTCCCAGTCCTTGCCGCTGAAAAACATCCCCACAGTATGACGCTGCCACCACCACGCTTCACCGTAGGGATGGTGCCAGGTTTCCTCCAGACTTGACACTGGCATGCAGGCCAAAGAGTTCAATCTTGGTTTCATCAGACCAGAGAATCTTGTTTGTAACAAATGCTTTAACAAAATGTGGATAAAGTCAAGGGGTCTGAATACTTTCCGAATGCACTGTAAGTGTTAGTTGCATTTTTAGCCTGCTAGCTACATTAGCTGCTAACCGTAGTGTGTTCAGTGTTCAAGCTAGCTAACACATACTTAGCTAGCTAGCTAACATTTTCTGTATTCTGACATTTTTGGTTGGAAAGGTCATTGACACTTGCGCAAATAAGGATTTCAATTTATTTGAGTGATATTACTTTTTCTTTCCAATCACCATCAACACTGTCAGTGTAACAGAACCATGTATAACTTGGACTACTTTACTGCATGATAAAATGACCACAAATCTGTTATGTAAAAATCCACATTTACATTTGAATTCACAATTAAAAACAAAAATGTTACTGATTTCTAAAAAGAAATGGGACAATTACAATGACAACTGAACACTTGTAGAACTTAAATGAAACACACACACAAGGCAGGCCATGTACAGCTAGCTACCAGCTCCCAGGAATAACGCCTCAAATTTGCTGAAGCGGATCACGGGAGGCCAGTACTTTCCACACACAGCAGCTTGGAATAACAACTCTGTTGCCAGGTCCCTCACCTCCAGGCCACAAACTGTTATGTGGTGTTCCTGGTTCCCACCTTTCATCTCCTACTAGAAGGTCATCAGAGCCGGTATAACCACAATGCATCCTTACTGCTCTGCTACAGAGGGTCAATTCTCAATGGCTGACACAAAACCTTATTTCTATCTTGAATTGAAATGTTGATTTGGTTGGGTTCTGGTGTAGCAGGTAGAACGTCACATGGACACTGCTGATGGCGACGCATGTATTGTAGCTGAAGGGTTAGGATATTCACATCTATGGCTGACTATCTTTCCTCCATCCAACAAGTCCAAGCTATCCTGTGCATTATAGGTTGACATTGGGAAAACATGAAACAAATTGTTATTTCATAGTACATGGTACAATACGTCATATCCCCATATGATGAACATCCTGCATATGCCAAAATAAAAAGGGATTTTGATTTGATAACTATACTGTACTCGCTAAATAGCCCTTACCCAGCTATCCAGTTAGCTAAACACTCATTCAAATAACTCAGTGAGAAACAGGGTGCCGTTTTGGAAGTTTACTTGAATCACAGTGTGAAACTGCAACAAACAGTAAAGTATGTTTTCAGTTACAGTAGTATAGAGCACAGAATGTATTCCACAATAACTGCACTAAATATAAGGAATAAGAGTACTCAATCTAGAGTCAAATATAAAATAAAGTTACTAGAATGCAACTGTATGCTTGATATTACTCAGCTAGATGTCCCTGGGGAGAAATAGCACTGAAGCTAATGCAAAGTAGCTAACCGTTAACTCAATTTTCAATCTATTACAGAAGCATGAAAATGATATGTGATAAACATTTATCTTGTGTTAATAAACAAATGTACTTACAGACATGGTGTATTACAAAGCTTATATAGAAGGATGTTGAAGGATTATAACTACTCTGTCAAACATTGCTTCACTTCAGAAACTGCTTCCTGTCACATGACACAAACAGTTAAATTCCACCCTGCTGCACTTAAACTGCCACTAGGGGGTGCTAAACAACTAACAGGTCCAGAACAATAACATAATATTGATAAAATATGAGTACATTAGTGAGAACGTACTAGAGGTCGACCGATTAATCGGAATGGCCGATTAATTAGGGCCGATTTCAAGTTTTCATAACAATCGGAAATCGGTATTTTTGGACGCTGATTTTTGTTTAGATTTGTTGAAATTTTTAACAAATACATTTTTTACAACTTTATTTAACGAGGCAAGTCAGTTAAGAACACATTCTTATTTTCAATGACGCCCTAGGAACGTTGGGTTAAAACGGCCTTGTTCAGGGGCAGAACGACAGATTTGTACCTTGTCAGCTCAGGGATTCAATCTTGCAAACTTACGGTTAACTAGTCCAACACTCTAACCACCTGCCTCACGAGGAGCCTGCCTGTTAAGCGAATGCAGAAAGAAGCCAAGGTAAGTTGCTAGCTAGCATTAAACTTATCTTGTAAAAAACAATCAATCAATCATAATCACTAGTTAACTACACATCTTTGATGATATTACTAGATTATCTAGCGTGTCCTGCGTTGCATATAATCGATACGGTGCGCATTCGCAAAAAAGGACTGTCGTTGCTCCAACGTGTACCTAACCATAAACATCAATGCCTTTCTTAAAATCAATACACAGAAGTATATATTTTTAAACCTGCATATTTAGCTAAAATAAAGGTTAGCAGGCAATATTAACCAGGTGAAATTGTGTCACTTCTCTTGCGTTCATTGCACGCAGAGTCAGGGTATATGCAACAGTTTGGGCCGCCTGGCTCATTGCGAACTAATTTTCCAGAATTTTACGTAATTATTACATAACATTGAAGGTTGTGCAATGTAACAGCAATATTTAGACTTAGGGATGCCATCCGTTAGATAAAATACGGAACGGTTCCGTATTTCACTGAAAGAATAAACTTTTTGTTTTCGAAGCTGGTGGTTCCTTTTAACATGAGTCTTCAATATTCCCAGGTAAGAAGTTTTAGGTTGTAGTTATTATAGGAATTATAGGACTATTTCTCTATACGATTTGTATTTCATATACCTTTGACTGTTGGATGTTCTTACAGGCACTTTAGTATTGCCAGTGCAACAGTATAGCTTCCGTCCCTCTCCTCGCTCCTACCTGGGTTCGAACCAGGAACACAACGACAACAGCCACCCTCGAAGCATCGTTACCCATCGCTCCACAAAAGCCGCAGCCCTTGCAGAGCAAGTGGAACAACTACTCCAAGTCTAAGAGCGAGTGGCGTTTGAAACGCTATTAGCACACACCCCGCTAACTAGCTAGCCATTTCACATCGGTTACACCAGCCTAATCTCGGGAATTGATAGGCTTGAAGTCATAAACAGATCAATGCTTGAAGCACAGCGAAGAGCTGCTAGCAAACCCACGAAAGTGCTGTTTGAATGAATGCTTACGAGCCTGCTGCTGCCTACCATCCCTCAGTCAGACTGCTCTATCAAATATCAAATCATAGACTTAATTATAACATAATAACACACAGAAATACGAGCCTTTGGTCATTAATATGGTCGAATCACACAGTTCGCAATGAGCCAGGCGGCCCATACTGCTGCATATACCCTGACTGCTTGCACGGAACGCAAGAGAAGTGACACAATTTCCCAAGTTATAAGAAATTCATATTAACTAAATATGCAAGGTTTGAAAATATATACTTGTATATTGATTTTAAAGAATGGCATTGATGTTTATGGTTGGGTACACATTGGTGCAAGGACAGTGCTTTTTTCGCGAATGCGCTTGTTAAAATCATCACCCGTTTGGCAAAGTCGATTATATGCAACGCAGACACGCTAGATAAACTATTAATATCATCAACCATGTGTAGTTAACTAGTGATTGTGTTAAGATTGATTGTTTTTTATAAGATAAGTTTAATGCTAGCTAGCAACTTACCTTGGCTTCTTGCTGCCCTCGTGTAACAGGTAGTCAGCCTGCCACGCAGGCTCCTCGTGGAGTGCAATGTAAGGCAGGTGGTTAGAGCGTTGGACTAGTAACCAGAAGGTTGCAAAAACGAATCCCGAACGAGTCGTTCTGCCCCTGAACAAGGCAGTTAACCCACCGTCCCTCGGCCGTCATTGAAATTAAGAATGTGTTCTTAACTGTTAAATAAAGGTGTAAAAAAAAAAAATACAGATTACCGGTTGTATGAAAACTTAAAATCGGTCCTAATTAATCGGCCATTGACATCTACTTTGTTTACTACAGCTAGGGGGGGGGGGGGGGGGGGCATTGCCACCAAATAAGCCAGTCACAACAGTATATTTTACATGCAGTGCATTCGGGAAGTATTCAGACCCTTTTGACTTTTTCCACATTTTGTTACATTACAGCCTTATTCTAAAATTAAATAAAAACTATTCTATACACAATATCCCATAATGACAAATCAAAAACAGTTGATTTATTTTCGCAAAAAACAGAAATACCTTAACATAAGTATTCAGACCCTTTGATCTGAGACTCGAAATTGAGCTCAGTTGCATCCTGTTGTTCCCATTGATCGTCCTTGAGATGTTTCTACAACTTCATTAGAGTCCACCTGTGGTAAATTCAATTGATTGGACATAATTTGGAAAGGCACACACCTCTCTTTAAGGTCTCACAGTTGACAGTGCATATCAGAGCAAAAACCAAGCCATGAGGTCGAAGGAATTGTCCGTAGAGCTCCGAGACACAATTGTGTCGAGGCACAGATCTGGGGAAGAGTACCAAAAAATTTCTGCAGCCTTGAAGGAACCCAAGAACACATTCTTAAATGGAAGAAGTTTGGAACCACCAAGACTCTTCTAGAGCTGGCCGCCTGGCCAAACTGAGCAATCAGGGGAGAAGGGCCTTGCTTGGTCAGGGAGGTGACCAAGAACCCGATAGTCACTCTGATAGAGCTCCTCTGTGGAGATGCGAGAACCTTCCGGGAGAACCTTCCAGAAGGACAGCCATCTCTGCAGCACTCCACCAATCAGGCCTTTATGGTAGAGTGTCCAGATGGAAGCCACTCCTCAATAAAAGGCACATGAGAACCCACTTGGAGTTTGCCAAAAGGCACCTAAAGGACTCAGACCATGAATCTCTGGTCTGATGAAACCAAGATGGAACTTTTTGGCCTAAATGCCAAGTGTCACGTCTGGAGGAAACCTGGCACCATCCCTACGGTTAAGCATGGTGGTGTCAGCATCATGCTGTGGGGATGTTTTTCAGCGGCAGGGACTGTGAAACTAGTCACGATCGAGGGAAAGATGAACGGAACAAAGTACAGCGAGATCCTTGATGAAAACCTGCTCCAGAGCGCTCAGGACCTCAGACTGGGGTGAAGGTTCATCTTCCAACAGGACAACAACCCTAAGCACACAGCCAAGACAATGTAGAAGTGGCTTCGGGACAAGTCTCTGAATGTCCTTGAATGGCCCAGCCAGAGCCTGGACTTGAACCCGATCGAAAATCCCTGGAGAGACCTGAAAATAGCTGTGCAGCAACCTGACAGAGCTTGAGAGGGTCTGCAGAGAAGAATGGGAGAAACTCTCCAATACAAGTGTGCCAAGCTTGTAGCAGCATATCCAAGAATACTCAAGGCTGTAATCGCTGACAAAGTACTGAGTAAAGAGTCTGAATACTTATATAAATGTATATTTAAGTTTTTTATTTTTAATAAATTAGCAAAACGTTCTAAACCTGTTTTTGCTTTGTCATTATGGGGTATTGTGTGTACATTGATGAGGGGAAAAAAATATTTAGGCTGTAACCTAACAAAATGTCAAGGGATCTGAATACTTTCCGAAGGATGTGATGTTGCGCTGTAACCAGTTTAACATGTGTAATGCTAATGTGACCATCCTATGACTTTATGGCCCATAGTCTACCAATGTGTCATGCAGATGAGCCATTGTTAACTTGTCTGACCACGCTGGGTATTCAGTCTTTCTGGTGGGTAGTTCACACTAGGTAGGAATCAATGCTTTATATAGGCAGGCAGTGTGCTCAATAGGCAAACATAGCTAACTATTTTGGTTGATTACCAACAAAATGACTATTGAATCACAAAGCATAACAAAAAATACCAACTATTTTTCAGTGAGATCCACTATTGGCTCCTTGATTAAGCTAGAAGTCGCTAGATCACGTTGCTGCGATGACATCCCAGCACCAATTTGCCTTGATGCGGCACAGCTGCAGTCCCTGACGTAGCGTTTCACCCCCTCTCCAGCCGCACACCCCCTCCCCTTGTGCTTCTCTGTCTGTGTATGCACCATTGATGTGACTTCTATTGCACAGACAGTTTCTCCCACTCACGTTTTCAGCAGAATTGAGTGGGGAAAGTCGCTAAATGCTATCAAAACCATAGAAACCCTCTGTGTCAAAACACTCCAAAGGCAACCTGAAAAGTAGCTGAAATTTTCGCGAGAAACCTTTCCTAGTAAAAGTTGCGAAATGTAACGACAAAGTCACTAAGTTGGCAACACTGGCTCCGGGGCAGCAGGGTCATTCGAGTAGGCGGTATTAGCGCAAAGACACACCTAGCCTAGAAGGCCAGCCCAGGGCTCAACCCCCTTGTTTTCGTTCAAAGTGAAAACACTACACCAGAAGTGGGGCAGCATAGGGTCACGGACGACCTGCGATTCCTGCTTTAATTCATCTTTCTCTTTCTTTTTTCCAGTGCATGACCCCCCCTCAGAGCCCCATCTTTGCCGAGACCTCCACCTCCACAGCTGTCCTCACCACCACAACCTCATTGGCCAGCTCCAGCTCAGGCCCCAGACCAGTCTTAACCCGGCCAAGACTCTGTGCAGGTCTGCCCCACAGGAATGCCCCTCTCCTGGGCCAACAACTTGGCACGGCCCCCCTCTTAGAGAGCTCTGGAGCTCAAGAGCTAGCCAGCAGAGCCATGGTGACCAGCGTTATCCGTCATACTGCTGACAGGGCCCTCTCACAGCACAGTATCAACATTCCACCTCAGTCCCTCATAGGGATACAACACACCTCCTCCAACAGAAACCCTACAGCAGCCTCTTTGGCCGAGACCATTCCCATGCAGACTGAACCACAAAGCTGCAGCACTGGTCCATGTGTTAAGGTAGAGAAGGACGTTAGTCCATCCTCACCTGACAGCAGCACAGGCCCCTCCACTCCTCCCACTGAAAGTTCCCCATCCCAAGCCACAGCCACCTCCCGGTCCTCACTCCCCATCCAAAGCTCCCAGGTCCTCTGCCAGGTGTTTCCAATCAATGGGCGGACAGGGATGATCTCTGCGTTTGTCCATCGGGGTCCGGTGCAGATGCAGACACAGGGGGGGCCCAAGCCAATACTAGCCCAGTCACCATCCTCCTTCCCCCAGCCACTGCAGCTGGTGGGCTCCTCAGTGACTCGCGGGACGGTGATGTTTGTGGTACCCCAGTCCCCTGTTTCCCAGGCCTCATCATGCCAACAGACTGTCATGACCCTCGGGAACACCAAGCTCCTGCCCCTGGCCCCAGCTCCAGTTTACATGCCCTCAGGGCAGAGTAGTAATGCCACACAAGCTGACTTCTCCCGCAGACGGAACTACGTCTGTAACTTCCTGGGCTGTAAGAAGACCTACTTCAAAAGTTCCCACCTCAAGGCCCATCTCAGAACTCACACTGGTAGGTACTACCTCCCCACCACAATTGTTAGACAATTTAATGGATATTCTAACCAATGGCAATTTGATTAATGGTCATGTTGAATAGGTAGTGGGGTTATCTTCTACTGATATAGTTTCCATTTGTCCCATGCCGTCCAGGTGAGAAACCATTCAGCTGCCACTGGGAGGGCTGCGACAAGAAGTTTGCCCGCTCCGACGAGCTCTCCCGCCACCGGCGAACACACACCGGCGAGAAGAAGTTTGTGTGTAACATGTGCGATCGGCGCTTCATGCGCAGCGACCACTTGACCAAGCATGCTCGCCGACACATGACCACCAAGAGGACCGCCACGTGGCCGACTGAAGTCAACAAGATGGCGGCATCTAAGGGTCCGTCGAGTAACTCCAGCCTTTCTCTCAGTGTGCTGGTCCCTTCCCCTAATTAGCTGGGTCTCAGGCCGTACGGTCATCTCAGGACAATATACCACCACCAACCACACAAGACCAGGGGTTTAAATTAAACAAAAACTATAGGCTGCTACTCATTCATGGACGGAGACAAACTGACCTTGCACTGGATTTTTTTATTATGCTTGTTTTGTACTTTCGATCTGTAATATGTATACAGTATGTAATGTTTAGCAAAATGTATGCACTCTTTTTGCCAAAGCCTTTGCATTGTGCTTTTCTGTTACTATTTGTCTCTGTGATTATAAATATGTATATATTAATATCTGTATATGAATGTTACGTGTATTCCAATCTGCATTTATTGAATATATGTTATTGATATTTTAAAATGTGTCAGTGGACATTATACCTCACTGTGATACTACCTACTTTCTTGCTTTGCATATTATTTAATAAACATTTGTCTTAAAAAGTGCTGTTTTTGATAGCTTGATGGTTTTTTTGAATTACAGATACAGTATATTATTACTTAATAAATACTTTATAAAGCCTCACCATACTAATAATATGAGTAATCAATTTATGAATGAATTCTATAGATATGCCATGTCCCAATGTGTAGTTTTACTAGCTTTCAATGTAGCCAATTGTAATTATTATGAGTCCCATTGTTTTTTCCCATAATAAAATACAACATAAAATACACTAGTAAACTTGGTCTCTATATTTTCTCAATAACATGATGATGAAACACCCAATCTTGCTATTTCTCATTCTCAGCAGTGTTGGCGACAATATTACGTATTCTGTTACACAATTGCACTCGATCCCCTTTGATTTCGAATACCAGTCTCATCCCACCACCCAGTAACAACATTCCTCAAATCACATTGCAGTATTTTAGAGTGCTAAGGGGGCGTGACCAATTGGAAAATGTCCATTCAGCTGGAATATGATCAGAGGATTTTAACTGGCTAACACAGTACCCGCCCATTTGCCTTACTGACCGACATTCACATAAGCAAAATATTGAAAGGTCCCTGTAAGCGCTCCCACTAAAATATAGGCCAACAGCACCACTCAGTGGAAATAAATACTTCACAACGTGTGTGAATAAAGTAAAGCCTTGTCAGGTTTCCAGTTCTTAACTTTATCGACACATGACACACCAGGTTGGGCATCCTCATCAACCGGGCCACGGTGGAGACGCTCAAAAACGTCAAGTTCCTTGGCGTACACATCTCTGGGGAGTTGAAATGTTCAAACCACACGGACACCATGGTGAAAAAGGCACCACAGCAACTCTTCGAACTCATGAGGGTGAAGAAATTCGGCTTGTCCCGGAGGACCCTCAGTGTTCTACAGGAGCACCATCTAGAGTATACTGTCGGCCAGCATCACAGCCGGATACGGCAACTCCTCCGCCACTGACTGCAAGGCGCTACAGAGGGTGGACACTCAGCAAAACACACAATTGGGTGCACACTGCCTGCCCTCCAGGACACCTACAACATCAGGTGTCGCAGGAAGGCAGCCTTCCCGGCTTCCATCACTCAGACACGGGCAGTCATGGCCTCATGGCAAAAACTAACAGACTGGCCAATATCTTCTACTCCCAGACCACCAGGCTGCTGAAAAGCCACCACTAGTCAGCAATCTTGCGACACCTGGTGTCCTGTACTCCCTGTTCACCCATGACAGCGGGGCCAAGCACGTCTCCAACTCAATCATCAAGTTTGCAGACGACGACAGTAGTAGGCTTGATTACTAATGATGACGAGACAGGCTACAAGGAGGAGGTGAGGGCTCTGGGAGTGTGGTGCCTGGAAAATAACCTCTCACTCAACGTCAACAAAACAAAGGAGATGATCGTCGACTTCAAGAAACAGCAGAGGGTGCACCCCCCTTATCTACACTGACGGGACCACAGGGGAGAAGGTGGAAAGCTTCAAGTTCCTTGGTGTACACATCACTGACAATCTGAAATGGACCACCCATACACAGTATGGTGAAGAAGGCGCAACAGAGTCTCTTCAACCTCAGGAGGGTAAAGAAGTTTAACTTGTCACCTAAAACCCTCACAATTTTTTTACAGATGCACAATTGAAAGCATCCTGTCAGGCTGTCTAACCGCCTGGTACGGCAACTGCAACCTTCCGCAACCGCAAGGCTCTCCAGAGGGTGGTACGGTCTGCCCAACGTATTACTGGGGGCAAACTATTCGCCCTCCAGGACACCTACAGCACCCGATGTCACAGTAAGGCCCAAAAAATCATCAAGGACAACCACCCTAGCCACTGCCTGTTCACCCGGCTATCATCCAGAAGGTGAGGGTCAGTAACAGGTGCATCAAAGCTGGGACCGAGAGAATGAAAAACAGCTTCTATCTCAAGGCCATCAGAGTGTTAAACAGCCATCACCAGCACATTAGAGTCTGCTGCCTATAGGCATAGACTAGGAATCACTGGCCACTTTAAGGAATGGAACACTAGTTACTTGAATAATGTTTACATATCTGGCATTACTCATCTCATATGTATATACTGTATTCTATACTATTCTACAGTCTCTTAGTCACTTAATGTTGACATATCTGGCATTACTCATCTCATATGTATATACTGTATTCTATACTATTCTACAGTCTCTTAGTCACTTAATGTTGACATATCTGGCATTACTCATCTCATATGTATATACTGTATTCTATACTATTCTACAGTCTCTTAGTCACTTAATGTTGACATATCTAGCTTTACTCATCTCATGTGTATATACTGTTTTTCTATACTATTCTACTGTATCTTAGTTCGTTCCGCTCTGACATCGCTCCTCCATATGTAAACTCAGCAAAAAACGAAACGTCCTCTCTGTCAACTGCGTTTATTTTTAGCAAACTTAACATGTGTAAATATTTGTATGATCATAACAAGATTCATAAACTGAACAAGTTCCACAGACATGTGACCAACAGAAATGGAATAATGTGTCCCTGACCAAAGGGGTGTTCAAAATCAAAAGTAACAGTCAGTATCTGGTGTGGACACCAGCTTCATTAAGTACTGCAATGCATCTCCTCATGGACTGAACCAGATTTGCCAGTTCTTGCTGTGAGATGTTACCCACTCTTCCACCAAGGCACCTGCAAGTTCCCGGACATTTCTGGGGGGAATGGCCCTAGCCCTCACCCTCCGATCAAACAGGTCCCAGGCGTGTTTGAGATCCGGGCTCTTCGCTGGCCATGGCAGAACACTGACATTCCTGTCTTGCAGGAAATCACGCACAGAACGGGCAGTATAGCTGGTAGCATTGTCATGCTGGAGGGTCATTTCAGGATGAGCCTGCAGGAAGGGTACCACATGAGGGAGGATATATTCCCTGTAACGCACTGCGTTGAGATTGCCTGCAATGACAACAATCTCAGTCCGATGATACTGTGACACTCCGCCCCAGACCATGACGGACCCTCCACCTCCAAATCGATCCCGCTCCAGAGTACAGGCCTCAGTGTAACGCTCATTCCTTCGAAGATAAACGCGAATCCGACCACCACCCCTGGTGAGACAAAACCACGACTCGTCGGTGAAGAGCACTTTTTGCCAGTCCTGTCTGGTCCAGAGATGGTGGGTTTGTGCCCATAGGCAACGTTGTTGTCGGTGATGTCTGGTGAGGACCTGCCTTACAACAGGCCTACAAGCCCTCAGTCCAGCCTATCTCAGCCTATTGCGGACAGACTGAGCACTGATGGAGGGATTGTGCGATCCTGGTGTAACTCGGGCAGTTGTTGCCATCCTGTACATGTCCTGCAGGTGTGATGTTTGGATATACCGATCCTGTGCAGGTGTTGTTACACATGGTCTGCCACTGCGTCCTGTCTCCCTGTAGCGCTGTCTTAGGCGTCTCACAGTACGGACATTGCAATTTATTGCCCTGGCCACATCTGCAGTCCTCATGCCTCCTTGCAGCATACCTAAGGCACGTTCACACAGATGAGCACAGACCCTGGGCATCTTTCTTTTGGTGTTTTTCAGAGTCAGTAGAAAGGCCTCTTTAGTGTCCTGAGTTTTCACAACTGTGACCTCAATTGCCTACCCCCTGGAAGCTGTTAGTGTCTTAACAGTTCCACAGGTGCATGTTCATTAATTGTTTGTTTGTGCTCCATTGAACAAGCATGGGAAACCGTGTTTAAAGCCTTTACAATGAAGATCTGTGAAATTATCTGGATTTTTAGGAATGATCTTTGAAAGACATGGTCCTGAAAAAGGGACGTTTCTTTTTTTGCTGAGTTTATATATTCTTAATTCATTCCTACTTAGATTTGCATGTATTGGATATATGTTGTGTAATTTGTTAGATATTACTTGTTAAATATTAATGCACTGTCAAAGCTAGAAGTACAAGAATGTTGCTACACCCGCAATAACATCTGCTATTCACATGTGGCCAATACAATTTGATTAGATCTTGTCCAGACATTTACCCTACAAATTGTGAATTGTAAATAAGAATAGAATGTTTCTAAATACTTCTACTCAACTTGTTCTACATTAATGTGAACGCCACAATCATTACAGATAGTCCTGAATGGATCGTGAATAATGATCAGTGAAAAAGTTATAGATAAATATCATACCCCCCCCCCCCAAAAAAAAAACGCTAACCTCCCCTGTTAATCACTGTAACGCTCCGGGTGTCGTGGGTGTGGAGTCAGACGCAGGAAACAGAGAGTGCAATACTGTCCTCTTTAACGCACTAACGCAACACTGGGTGCTCAAAACCAAATGCCCCAAACACGGGGGACGAACATAGTACAGCAGAATACAGGCCCCAAACACGTTCCTCTACTACATAACCAAAGGTAACAATAATGAATCCCGCACAAAGGAACAGGCGGGCCTGTCTAATAAAGCCCAACTAATGACTCACTAACAGGTGCAAACAATAAACATACAAGGAGGGGGAGGAAAGACAATCAAAAGCTAATAGGCCGGCGACGATTCATTCCGCACTATCCGTAATCATGGTAGCATCCACATTAATGTAATACTGTTTAGAAACATTATATTCTTATTTACAATAAACCTGACTCCAAAATGGCACAATACATTATTTACCATTCATTTCCATTGTGCACAAAATAATCTGAAACACAAAACAAACAGCAAATGCATCCAGTTTGTAGAGTCACAAGCTTGATGTAATCATTGGTGCTAGGAATTTGTGACAAAATACTGTACAATAGTGAATTTGTCCCAACACTTTTGGTCCCCTAAAACAGGGTTTCCCAAACTCGGTCCTGTACAAAATGGGCTATAATTTCTAAACGGTTCACCCGATATTGATGTAGATTGAAATACCCTCAAATGAACGTTTATAGTCTGCACTTTAACCTCATAGTCATTGTATCCTTTCAAATCCAAAGGCCTGGAGTACAGAGCCAAAACAACAAAACATTTCACTATCCCTATACTTTTGGAGCTCACTGTATGTCTCGGAAAACGTACCTCAATCCAGGGATGAGAAATGCGTTGTACTCTGAACTGTCCCATTATCCTATCTGTTACACGGAGAAGATTGAAGTTAGTTTGTCCTTTCATTCACAAAGGGGGATAACCGAGGTTATATAGCGGTTGTTGAGAATGCGTTTGCATAATCATTTCAGTCTTTGTTTTTTCTATGAGGTAAACACATACACACCCGGGAAAAAAACAAACTCTGTTCAACAGCACCATTTTGTTAGAAATAAATGTTATCACGATCAAAGTCGAACTGCATATATGTATTTCAATAAAGTAAACAGTGGTAAGACAAATAATACGTCTTTATCTTAGTTTTCAGAGCAACTTTACCTCCCAATCAATGATGAGTTTAATTCCAAACAGGACTTTGGCCAACTTCACTATCTTGACAAAATTTTGTCTACTTTTTACTCTTTTGCGTCCAGCAGCAGCTGACAAAACAAACGAGCAGTGTCAAAATAGGTACATGAATATGACTTCAATGAAACCAAAATAAATGTTAACAACTGTTTCAATGGAACGTTTTCATATTTATTTGGTTTCTTCCAGGTCTAATTATTTATTTCCAACTGTCATCGTGTTTGAGGACTACGGAAAAGATAGGTAAAGGCACGATTGGTAAAGGCATGCCAATCTTGCATGTTGATTTTCGTTTTTTTTTTTTTTTTTTGGGGGGGGGGGGGTGCTTTGTGCTTAAAATATCAGCAAATTTGTTACAAAGTATCAGCAACTTGTGAAAGTCGTCTTTTGTCTGCCATGTACTGTAAACAAACATCTCCCTGTTAAAAGCTACCAATTTTCATAGATAACAAAACTAGCTAACTACAGCCATTTATTTGTCGACTAATTAAAATGTAGGTTTGCTAAACAAGCCAGCTGGCTACGTCAACAGAATTGATTACATCAGTAGGCAGGAAGATAAACACAACTTGTGTGCAGGTTTAGCTTATTCTATAATGACCATTAATCAAAGTTGCAAGCAAGTAAGCTAACTAGTGTTACGAAATACCTATAACATGAACTCAGCAAAAAAAAGCAATGTCCCTTTTTCAGGACCCTGTTTTTCAAAGATAATTTGTAAAAATCAAAATATCTTCACAGATCTTCATTGTAAAGGGTTTAAACACTGTTTCCCATGCTTGTTCAATGAACCGTAAACAATTAATGAACATGCACCTGTGGAACGGTAGTTAAGACACTAACAGCTTCCAGGGGGTAGGCAATTAAGGTCACAGTTATGAAAATTTAGGACACTAAAGAGGCCTTTCTACTGACTCTGAAAAACACCAAAAGAAAGATGCCCAGGGTCCCTGCTGATCTGCGTGAACGTACCTTAGGCATGCTGCAAGGAGGCATGAGGACTGCAGATGTGGCCAGGGCAATAAATTGCAATGTTTGTACTGTGAGACACCTAAGACAGCGCTATGGGGAGACAGGACGGACAGCTGATCATCCTCACAGTGGCAGACCGCGTGTAACAGCTACCTGCACAGGATCGGTACATCCGAACATCACACCTGAGGGACAGGTACAGCAATAACAACTGCCCGAGTTACAACAGGAACGCACAATCCCTCTATCAGTGCTCAGACTGTCCGCAATAGGCTGAGAGAGGCTGGACTGAGGGCTTGTAGGCCTGTTGTAAGGCAGGTCTTCACCAAACATCACTGGCAACAACGTCGCCTATGGGCACAAACCCACCGTCGTTGGACCAGACAGGACTGGCAAAAAGTGCTCTTCACTGACGAGTCGCGGTTTTGTCTCACCAGGGGTGATGGTCGGATTCACGTTTATCATTGAAGGAATGTGCGTTACACCGAGGCCTGTACTCTGGAGCGGATCGATTTGGAGGTGGAGGGTCTGTCATGGTCTGGGGCGGTGTGTCAAAGCATCATTGGACAAGGCTTGTTGTCATTGCAGGCAATCTCAACGCTGTGCGTTACAGTGAAGACATCCTCCCTCATGCGGTACCCTTTCTGCAGGCTCATACTGACATGACCCTCCAGCATGACAATGCCACACGCCATACTGCTCGCTCTGTGTGTAATTTCCTGCAAGCCAGGAATGTCAGTGTTCTGCCATGGCCAGCGAAGAGCCCGGATCTCAATCACATTGAGCACGTCTGGGACCTGTTTGATCGGAGGGTGACGATGGGGCCATTCCCCCCAGTAATGTCCGGAAACTTGCAGGTGCCCTGGTGGAAGAGTGGGGTAACATCTCACAGCAAGAACTGGCAAATCTGGTTCAGTCCATGAGGAGGAGATGCACTGCAGTACTTAAAGCAGCTGGTAGCCACACCAGATACTGACTGTTACTTTTGATTTTGACTCCCCTTTTGTTCAGGGACATATTATTCCATTTATGTTGGTAACATGTCTGTGGAACTTGTTCAGTTTATGTCTCAGTTGTTGAATCTTGTTTTGTTCATACAAATATTTACACATGTTAAGTTTGCTGAAAATCTTGTTAGTTAGCCACTAGCCAGCCATCCAGCTTGTTAGTAAACTTTTTTTACTTGCTGTTCTGTCGTATTTTTCTACACATTTCTAACTTTATATATGTTTTGTAATTCAACGTTTTAAAAACATAGTACAGTCAACGTTTTTTGGGATAAATAATGGCATAATTCTATTGTTTCACTTTAGCGCGCCTTTCCTGACATTTGAACTTTTTCCTTTCTTGGTTATGTAACAGTATCAGCAGTTTTCCCGCAATCTTTAAAATGACGCGGGAGAAAAGTCAAATCTGATTGGCTGCACCCTCTTAGAAATTTAAATACCAACAAATGCTTTGACTCTATTGACTGCTTGGAATCGACCGCCAGAAATTCAATAAATACGGGGAACTCGAGTCGTTTGCGTTTGATTGTGGCGTTGATCTAGGCAATGGAATTGTGCTGTTGATAGTTGTGAATATATATATATATTTTTTGCAATTTTACTGACGTTTAACTTATCCTCAAATTGTTTCTGTTGTGTAACTCGTGTGTCTTTAAAAATGTTTGCAACTCGTTCACCACTCGTCAAGAAAGATGAAAACGCTATCACCACTCAAATGGACAACATTTCACTGGTTGACAAGGAAAACACGGTACGTTTGAAGTCGACGTGAACTCTATTTATTTTACCTAGCTATTTTTTGATGTCGTTGGTTTTATTTAAAAGGTGGTTAGGCAAACTCGCCTCAGCTGGTTTAGCTAAATGACGTTACTAGCCGTAACCTAACTAGGCAACGTTAACCTGTCACGTCTTACTTTCTGTCCAGCACATTAATCAATTGAATGTAAATTAAGGAAGCCAGTTATCTAATTTGTCAAAGGTAACGTGTCATTCCTCCCAATGCAGCCTCCCAGCCTGAACATGACCCGGATTCTGGCCTCGAAAACCGCGCGCAAAATCTTTGCAGATTCTGAGGTGCGTGAACAATGGCTACTTTTGCTTGAAGTTGTCAGTTTATGCAGTGCTCATTTTTGTAGCTCATCGACATGCGTAATTAACGTTAACATGGTAATTGGCTAGAATGTGTCCGAGGTGTTCATTTGCCGAGAATAATGTCGCCTATTCTAGCTACCTGCCGAGTCATCAAATCATGATGTCGCCTATGTCAAATGTAAGCTAGCAATCGAGGAACTCAAGTCAAGCATATGTTTGAATGGTTAGTAGTAGTTACACAAGCTGTCTACTCAAGTGTTTCATAAGGCTAACGTCAGTTGCTAGCCAGTAGCCTTCCATTCCAGCCATGTCACGAAAGCCTTTGTCTTGACTAGGTCACTAGCTAGTTACTGGTAACAAGCTAACTAATGTTACATAGCATAACTCAACCGTCTAACGTTGTGTTGTGGACAATATTAACATTCTACATAAACTGGTATGCCTTTTTGTCTTACTACATGCATGTATTTCTGCTTAAATGATAAGCACATTCTGTTTTTCTAACCATTGAGGAAAGTTGGTTTTTACCTCTGCAACATTTGACCAGTAATGAGATTAAACTATTTTTGTTATACTTTGTTAGCCTAAAGATGTCGAGAAATTCAATGCTGAAGAAGAGCCACTCCTGAAAGAAAATCCACGCCGGTTTGTCATTTTCCCTATCAAGTATCATGACATCTGGCAGATGTATAAGAAGGCAGAAGCTTCTTTCTGGACTGCAGAGGAGGTATGTCTAAGTTGCTGCATCATTAGTGGTGTTGGCATAAGTAAATGATATGTGAACTGGTTCATGAGATTTTAGTTAATTTTGTTAATTTTGTTTTCCAGGTTGATCTGTCCAAAGATACACAACACTGGGAGTCTCTGAAGGAAGAGGAGAGATACTTCATCTCTCACATACTGGCTTTCTTCGCTGCTAGTGATGGCATTGTCAACGAGAACCTGGTAAATTTCTTGTGTGTACAATACAACAGTCAATATTTAGCTATCTACACAAGAAATCACTGATCTAATGGGAGTCTCCTGTTTCTCTACTAGGTGGAGCGCTTTACACAGGAAGTCCAGGTGACAGAAGCAAGATGCTTCTATGGTTTCCAGATCGCCATGGAGAACATCCACTCTGAGATGTACAGCCTGCTCATTGACACCTACATCAAAGACCCCAAAGAGAGGTCAGGCTGTCAGTCAAGCTCTTACTTGGTAGTGCAGGGAAGTTCTGTATTTTCTGGCAGTGGTAAGAAGCGCTGGTTTATGTACCTCAGCTTTTAATGGGAGCTGAGTAGCTGCTAGTTCTTAGCTCGGTGGGCATGTGGTCTGCTGACTGGGTGGGGTCCCAACATGATATAGATGCCAGACTGTGCCTCATGATGATAAAATATACACCACCAATGCCCTTAATTCAAGACCCTACTGCAATATGTAGCTTTTAGGGTTACCTGACCAAATCTGCATAGGAATGAGTTACAGATCAGGAAATTCAAATTGAATGTGAGTCAGTTGCTGTTATATTTGCATTTTCTATGCTTCT
Source organism: Oncorhynchus kisutch (assembly GCF_002021735.2). Classification (NCBI taxonomy): domain Eukaryota; kingdom Metazoa; phylum Chordata; class Actinopteri; order Salmoniformes; family Salmonidae; genus Oncorhynchus; species Oncorhynchus kisutch. The sequence continues at coordinate 11,295,657 of NC_034194.2, forward strand.
GTTAGTTTTAATCTTATTTTCAGTTTTGTACACAGCTTCAAACTGAATAGTTTGAAAGTACAATACTATACGTTGCATGTTTTGTCACATAAACTGAAATTAGTAGACCTTAGTGTTCTTAGCAACCAGAAAATGGCAGTGATTTCTACACTTAACTTTTTTGAAGTCTTAAGCATTTTATTTTGTGACAATGTTGCCTAATTGACTTTTCTTTGTCTTACAGGGACTACCTCTTCAATGCCATTGAAACCCTCCCTTGTGTGAAGAGGAAGGCGGATTGGGCCCTGAACTGGATCGGCAACAAAAGTGCCAGATTTGGTATGTACATAACTTTTTTCCTAACCTGCACATGATTGGGTGGCCAGTTGGTAATGAGCGACGTTTGTATTCCAGGTGAGCGTGTGGTTGCCTTTGCAGCTGTTGAGGGGATCTTTTTTTCTGGCTCCTTTGCTGCCATTTTCTGGCTAAAGAAGAGGGGGCTCATGCCTGGCCTAACCTTCTCCAATGAGCTCATCAGCAGAGACGAGGTTGGTGTTTCTATTGCGTTGATTTACCTATGATCCCAGTATGCTAACCTAATTGAAATTAAATAATTACAACTATTTGGTTACTAAACTGCATAACGTTGGATACCTTTCATGTGCTTGTTTCACTGAAAAAGCAACGCTCTTCATGGCTAGTTGACATGACTAGTCTTATTAACTAGTTCCATATGAATACAGGGCCTGCACTGTGACTTCGCCTGCCTCATGTTCAAGCACCTGGTGAATAAGCCCTCAAAGGAGACTGTCACTAATCTGATCAGGAATGCAGTGGAGATTGAGCAGGTATGTTGATTAAAAGTGAAGGACATGTTTCCCTGATAAAAAAACTGCATTGGACTTTCAATCATTTCTGGGTAACAATTAATTATCTTACTGTGATTTTCAATTAAAATTCTCAAATGCATGGCTTCTTAGCAAACAGCTATTTTTAAAGCAGAGAAATTGCTGGGAGTGGTCTGGGGGGGACAACTAGCTGTTGGCAGAGGTTTGGTAGTCTTATTGTTCTAACTAATTTACTGCCTGGTGACATCACTGGGCTGGCCTAAACTCCATTCCACCAAAACTGGCTAACATTTCAGTCTTTTAAAATGATTACACTAAAAGGGCATAATTTTCAGTTATTCCAAACTGTGTATATTAAACAGGAAAATCTCGTTTGACTGCACTTGGCCTTTAAACCTACTCCTGGGCTGAGGCCTAAATTGCACATTTTGACCTAAACTGCACTACTTTTCCAGATCTATGGTCGTGCCGTTTGGGACATTAGCTTTTTGTACCCTGCTTATAATTATTTTATTGTCTGATTGTTAATTTTGTTAATTTCAGGAGTTCCTGACAAAAGCCCTGCCTGTAAAGCTGATTGGTATGAACTGTGACTTGATGACTCAGTACATTGAGTTTGTCGCTGACAGGCTGATGCTGGAACTGGGCTTTGACAAGGTGAGATTATGGTTCATGGCTTTGTCTCCTCATGGTACCTTAATCCCTATGTATTTTTTAAATTTTATTTATTTATTATTTCACCTTTATTTAACCAGGTAGGCAAGTTGAGAACAAGTTCTCATTTACAATTGCGACCTGGCCAAGATAAAGCAAAGCAGTTCGACACATACAACGACAGAGTTACACATGATGTAAAACAGTCAATAATACAGTATAAACACGTCTATATACGATGTGAGCAAATGAGGTGAGATGAGGGAGGTAAAGGCAAAAAAAGGCCATGGTGGCAAAGTAAATACAATATAGCAAGTAAAACACTGGAATGGTAGATTTGCAGTGGAAGAATGTGCAATGTAGAAATAATGGCGTGCAAAGGAGCAAAATAAATACAGTAGGGAAAGAGGTAGTTGTTTGGGCTAAATTATAGGTGGGCTATGTACAGGTGCAGTAATCTGTGAGCTGCTCTGACAGTTGGTGCTTACAGCTAGTGAGGGAGAAGTGTTTCCAGTTTCAGAGATTTTTGTAGTTCGTTCCAGTAATTGGCAGCAGATAACTGGAAGGCGAGGCGACCAAAGAAAGAATTGATTTTTGGGGTGACTAGAGATATACCTGCTGGAGTGTGTGCTACAGGTGGGAGATGCTATGGTGACCAGCGAGCTGAGATAAGGGTTGACTTTACCTAGCAGGGTCTTGTAGTTGACATGGAGCCAGTGGGTTTGGCGACGAGTATGAAGCGAGGGCCAGCCAACGAGAGCGTACAGGTCGCAATGGTGGGTAGTATATGGAGCTTTGGTGACGAAACGGATTGCACTGTGATAGACTGCATCCAATTTGGCTATTTTGTAAATGACATCGCCGAAGTCGAGGATTGGTAGGATTGTCAGTTTTACAAGGGTATGTATGGGGCGGCAGGGTAGACTAGTGGTTAGAGCGTTGGGCTAGTAACCGAAAGATTGATAGATCAAATCCCCGAACTGAAGGTAAACATCTGTCGTTCTGCCCCTGAACAAGGCAGTTAACCCACTGTTCCTAGGCTGTCATTGGAAATAAGAATGTGTTCGTAACTGACTTGCCTAGTTAAATAAAGGTAAAATAAATAAAAATGTGGGGAATTGGTTGCCATTTGGGAAACGCACCGTGGGAGACTTGGGTCCTCTCTTCCTGGAAACGAGTGTTTGTCAATTAGACGAGACAGTATGCGAATGGAGGAGTGTCCTCTCCTGCTGAGGAAACGAGTATTCTACCGGAGTCATTCGCAGAAGAGGTTTGATCTGCCTCACTCCCTTTGAATCTGCTGAAAAAGCATACACATTTGAAAACTACCCTAATTTTATCTATAAAAGGTCTTACACAACTAGCTAAATTTGTTTTTCACTTCACACTAAACTTTAAGATTCCACCCCTGTAAATGTAATTTGCCTGATGCATGCGTGGAGCAGGAGTCTTATTTCATACAAGCCCATTTGTTTCCTCTTTGCCCTTTCTCAAAAGGAGGGAGGATGAGGACTGAGTTGAGCCTAACAATTGATAATCTTGTCCTTTGAGACAAATGTGTCTTTTGACATGACGAGTTTCAATCAATAACACCCCATGTTTGAGTTCTAACTATTTCCGTGGGTCCATGCACTTTGTTTAGAAATTCATTCTGAAATGGGCTAGCAATGATGAAAAGCGCAGGGGTACGTACCTCAGCTGATAATGGGAGCTGAGTGTTGGTGTTCTCAGCTCAGTGGGCATGTGGTCTGCTGACTTGGGGTGCCAACACGATACAGACGCCTGACTGAGTCTTGCCTGTAAAGCTATAGTAAAAGCATGGACATGTAAAATGTAGGAGCTCACTACTGTAAGTCTGGAAACTTTGCTATATGGCAGATGTACAGTATTTAATTTGGTTTTGCCTCAAGCAGAAGCATTTAACAGACTTTACACTAACTCTTCATTTTAGATCTACAGAGTGGAGAATCCATTTGACTTCATGGAGAACATTTCACTGGAGGGCAAGACTAACTTCTTTGAGAAGCGGGTAGGGGAGTACCAGAGGATGGGTGTGATGTCTGGCACCACAGACAACGCCTTCCGGCTGGATGCTGACTTCTAAAGCTCTGCTAAGCTCTTGAGACATTGACACTTTCAACACTTGAAGAGGACATGGGCCTAGCTACATGTTACTGGACCACCTCATTGTAGCTCCTCATCAATTCCTAAGAATGGTTCTCAAATGGCTCACTATATATTGCATAGCTTTTGACCAGAGCTCCCATGGGTCCTGGTTTTGGGAGGCAGACTAAGTCTTAATTGCTGGGTCCACAGACATCACCATGCACATTACCATTCTCAACCCACATCTCCTCTCCAGTGTCTGGTTTTATGATGTATTTGTATAGTAGCTTTTTAAATTGTTTTTATCTAGGTTTCTATTTTGTAATAAATGTACAAATTCAACATATGCAGCGGCTATTTTTATAATAATTTTAGCCTAGTGTTTTCTTTTAAGTTTACAGATGGTATTACTGAATAGTCAACTCTTGGAATTAAAGTTAAATTCAGCTGACCCCTGTAATTACATTTGTGTTCATTTGGAGTCACTAATTTTGTTTCAGTGGTGGATCTGTACTTGAATAACTTACTCCACTGAATTCCTAAAGACAATACTTCATAATTTTCCCTGACTCCAAATAAATACAATTTCGAATGCTCAGGCAGGACAGCAATATGGTCCCATTCCACACCAATATAATGTTTTGTAATTGTGTTGCCTCACTAAACTGCATTTTGAAATGATATTTGAGTAACCCTGGACAGTTGTGTGGGAGGAATGGACTCAATTGTCATACTTGAGTAAAAGTAAAGATGCCTTCCTATAGAAAATGACTAGTGAGAGTCTCCCAGTAAAATACTTGAGAAATCATAGATTGTCAATACTTCAGTACATTAAATATAATTGCAAAAATCATTTCAAAATCCTTAAGCAAACCAGTTGGCAAAAAAAAATATGGATGCCAGGAGCACACTCCATAAGACTTTACAGAGCATGTGTTTGCGTGTCAGATCAGGGGCCGTAAGGATGACCAGGGGTGTTGCGTGTGAGTGGACCATTCTATCCTGCTGTGCATTCAAAATGTAACTTCTGGGTGTCAGGGAAAACGTATGGAGTAAAGTGTTCCTAAGGAATGTCAAAAGGTGAATTACAGATGCCCCAAAGCTTAACTTGTAGTACTTTAGTAAAATACCTTAAGTACACCACTGCTGTTCCAAAGCAATTGTGCCATCTGGTTTGACATTTTAGGTATAGCGTTTCCTTTTGTTACTATTACTCTGGCATTTGAGTACTTTATCCATCTCTGTACTGTGCAGTTAAAACGCTTAGTAGTTTTCTGGCTGACACTTAACGGAGTAATTTTCTATTAAGGTCTACTTTTACTCAAGTATGACAAGTACTTTATCCACCGCTGGCGTTTTCATAAAGTGACAAAATGAGTGGCAAGGAACACTGGCATATCACCAAATTTGAGCCAGAAGTTGAGCAGTATAAGCAGGCTACTAAACAGTTCAACATTTACAATGGATGGGTTGGCTGAAAACTCCAAGAAAGCTGAGCGCTTCCATTTGTCAGAAGTCCGCCTGTTTTGATTTTGGATGGCCAGATTGCTAGCAAGAATGACACATTTCCAGGTGCGTAATCGTAAAGTTATTATTATTATTAATAAGAGTTATTCTTATTAATAAGGTCTTGTTTTGATTGCTTTAATGCTAATATGTCTCAAATTCACTAGCTATGATGTATTTGAGACGTGGTCATTGTTCAAACGTATTTGTTTTCAATAAACATCGGAAGAAGATATAGTTTACATGTCAATCTTAGCCAACCTCATGTTTTGCCCCATGTTTTTGCGCACGTCGTTTTTGTTGCTAAACAACCAAACATGGACCAAGCCCCCCCCCCCCCCCCCCAAAAAAAAAAATGTTGCAAGAAAGAAAATGTAATAAAGCGCAATCTGAAAACCGTGCTTCGACCCCAGCTGTCACATAGCGAAGGCGGGGCGTTGAATGTCATTGGCTGAAAACCGTTTGTTTTTACATCGTATGAGGAAGTAACCGGACGGTTAATGAAAAGCTCGGGACGTTGGCAATCTTGGGCCCATTTGAACGCTTTCTGCTTAACCACTCAACTATGTCGACCACGAACCCGAAACAAACTGTTCTGAATCCGGTGAGATGCTTTGAAAATATATATTTTTTAATTGTGATTCATACTTGCACTTGCTCATACATCAACTAAAGCGAGATAATATTGAATTCAGCTCGGTCAGTTAGCTAGTTATCAGCTAACGTCAGTTATACAAGCGATGTCTCTCATCATTTATCAGGTTGATATGAAGCTGGAAAACATGGTTTGATGACGTTTGTTACACGAACAGTCCCATAAGTACTGAACCTTTCTGAAGTGTCTATGTAGGTCAGGCGCGTGCGTGCAATGTTTTTGACAGCAGGAAATAGTTCATGGATCTCATGCCGCGTTCATGACAACTGGGAAATAAGCTCAGTGTTTCCCACTTAGAAAGTGTCCGTTTCAACCAGTAGGAAGCTCTATGCAAAAATTGCAAGCACATTTTAACTCGGAGGTTCAAGAGTTTCCATGTCTTGAATGCCGCATCAGGTCATACTTTCACTTTAGTTTTGTAGAATATGTCTATTATGAGTGTTTCAGTTTGACATAAATTGTCATTTCATGCATTCAAACAACAACCTAGTCTTGCTATCTTGCTATAGTTTTGCTATCAATAAACACATTCTACTCTATTCACAGACCATTCCCTTTGCTGGGACAATCCTGGGAGGTTTACAGCCGGGGGAGATGGTGCTCATTCAAGGCACTGTTCCCAGTGATTGTGAGAGGTATGGGGTTGATTATGGATACACTACACACACATCTCAAGAATGACATCACATTACCGTCACGTGTCTCTAGACATGCAGTCATATGAAAGAACATTTTATGGAAGTTGATGAAGTCGCTTAGGGCAAATTACAGCTGTGTGCGCGTGTCCAGGTTTCAGGTGGACTTCACCTGTGGGAACAGCACAAAGCCCAGAGCGGACATAGCCTTCCATTTCAACCCTCGCTTTAAGAGATCTCCCTGCATCGTGTGCAACACACTGGAGAGAGAGAGCTGGGGCAAGGAGGAGATCCTGTATAAGAACGCTTTCACACTGAGGTCAACGTTTGAGATGATCGTCCTGGTGCAGAAAGACGAGTTTAAGGTCAGGATAACTAGTGATCAGATTAGATGCCTTTAAGCCCATACTTGTAAATCGTCTCATAGTAGCGGTGCTGATCTAGGATCTGTTTTGCGTATTACTAATCACAGTTAATAAGGTTAAATGGACTATGGGTATCTGTTCCTAGATCAGCACTCCTACTCTGAGATGCTTGATACATACAACCCCAGATTCCCTTGATCTATAATAGCCTTTGCCCTGGATCAATGTTCAGGTCCATAATTATTCATAACAATATTGTTAATTGAAAAGACTGGCTCGTGGTTCTGTGGGAATAGGTATAGGTGCTTTTTGGCCTTTTTGAGAGTTTTCAACATGCAACATACTTTTCATGTAGAGAAAGGGATGCTCTTGAAATAAACGTTTTCCTCATGATCACTTCCTTTCCCTGTATCAGGCATAAGCCCGTGGACACGTCCCAAATGGCACCCTATTCCCTATTTAGTGCACTACTTTTGACAAGAGCTCATAGGGCCCTGATCAAAACTAGTTCACTATATAGGGAACAGGGTGACATTTGGGACATGGCCTGTGACTCAAAGATTCACTTTCATTTCCTTGTTTTTTGTGTCACTGTTCAGTCCGGTGGTTGTATATTAAGCATGGGGGAAGGTGCTAAGTCAGTTTTGCCTGCAAGATGTGTTAATAATTCAGTATAATATATTTTTCACTTCCCTTAGTGGATGAGGTTGGCTTCAGAAGGGTTCTTATATTCTTATGGCTAAGGTAAAAGCTAAATACAGTGCATTCGGAAAGTATTCAGAACCCTACCCTTTTTCCACATCTTGTTATATTATAGCCTTATTCTAAAATGTATTAAATAAAGAAATGTCTTTGTCAATCTACACACAATACCCCATAATGACAAAGCAAAAACAGGTTTTTAGAAATGTTTGCAAATATAAAAAAATAGAGAGCCTTACAGTGGGGAGAACAAGTATTTGATACACTGCTGATTTTGCAGGTTTTCCAACTTACAAAGCTTGTAGAGGTTTGTAATTTTTATCATAGGTACACTTCAACTGTGAGAGACAGAATCTAAAACAAAAATCCAGATAATCACATTGTATGATTTTTAAGTAAATAATTTGCATTTTATTGCATGACATAAGTATTTGATACATCAGAAAAGCAGAACTTAATATTTGGTACAGAAACTTTTGTTTGAAATTACAGAGATCATATGTTTCCTGTAGTTCTTGACCAGGTTTGCACACACTGCAGCAGGGATTTTGGCCCACTCCTCCATATAGACCTTCTTCAGATCCTTCAGGTTTCAGGGCTGTCGCTGGGCAATACGGACTTTCAGCTCCCTCCAAAGATTTTCTATTGGGTTCAGGTCTGGAGACTGGCTAGGCCACTCCAGGACCTTGATGCTTCTTACGGAGCCACTCCTTAGTTGCACTGGCTGTGTGTTTCGGGTCATTGTCATGCTGGAAGACCCAGCCACAACCCATCTTCAATGCTCTTACTGAAGGAAGGAGGTTGTTGGCCAAGATCTCACAATACATGGCCCCATCCATCCTCCCCTCAATACGGTGCAGTCGTCCTGTCCCCTTTGCAGAAAAGCATCCCCAAAGAATGATGTTTCCTACTCCATGCTTCACGGTTGGGATGGTGTCCTTGGGGTTGTACTCATCCTTCTTCTTCCTCCAAACACTACGAGTGGAGTTTAGACCAAAAAGCTGTATTTTTGTCTAATCAGACCACATAACCTTCTCCCATTCCTCCTCTGGATCATCCAGATGGTCATTGGCAAACTTCAGACGGGCCTGGACATGCGCTGGCTTGAGCAGGGGGACCTTGCGTGCGCTGCAGGATTTTAATCCATGACGGTGTAGTGTGTTACTAATGGTTTTCTTTGAGACTGTGGTGCCAGCTCTCTTCAGGTCATTGACCAGGTCCTGTCATGTAGTTCTGTGCTGATCCCTCACCTTCCTCATGATTATTGATGCCCTACGAGGTGAGATCTTGCATGGAGCCCCAGACCGTCATCTTGAACTTCCATTTTCTAATAATTGCGCCAACAGTTGTTGCCTTCTCACCAAGCTGCTTGCCTATTGTCCTGTAGCCCATCCCAGCCTTGTGCAGGTCTACAATTTTATCCCTGATGTCTTTACACAGCTCTCTGGTCTTGGCCATTGTGGAGAGGTTGGAGTCTGTTTGATTGAGTGTGTGGACAGGTGTCTTTTATACAGGTAACGAGTTCAAACAGGTGCAGTTAATACAGGTAATGAGTGGAGAACAGGAGTGATTCTTAAAGAAAAACTAACAGGTCTGTGAGAGCCAGAATTCTTACTGGTTGGTAGGTGATCAAATACTTATGTCATGCAATAAAATGCTAATGAATTACTTAAAAATCATACAATGTGATTTTCTGGATTTTTGTTTGAGATTCCGTCTCACAGTTGAAGTGTACCTATGATAAAAATCACAGACCTCTACATGCTTTGTAAGTAGGAAACACTGCCGATTTTGCAGGTTATCAAATACTTGTTCTCCCCACTGTACATAAGTATTCAGACCCTTTGCTATGAGACTCGAAATTGAGCTCAGGTGCATCCTGTTTCCATTGATCATCCTTGAGATGCGTCTACAACTTGATTGGAGTCCACCTGTGATAAATTACATTTTTGGACATGTTTTGGAAAGGCACACATCTTTCTATATAAGGTCCCACAGTTGACAGTGCATGTCAGAGCAAAAACCAAGCCATGAAGTTGATGGAATTGTCCTTAGAGCTCTGAGACAGGATTGTTTCGATGCACAGTTCTGGGGAAGGGTACCAAAAAATACATGCAGCATTGAAGGTCCCCAAGAAGACGGTGGCCTCCATTATTCTTAAATGGAAGAAGTTTGAACCACCAAGACTCTTCCTAGAGCTGGCCGCCCGGCCAAACTGAGCAATTGGGGGAGAAGGGCCTTGGTCAGGAAGGTGACCAAGTACCCGATGGTCACTTTGACAGCGCTCCAGAGGTCCTCTGTGGAGATGGGAAAACCTTCCAGAAGGTCAACCATCTCTGCAGCACTCCATCAATCAGGCCTTCCTTTGGCCAGACGGAAGCCACTCCTCAGTAAAAGGCACATGACAGCCCGCTTGGAGTTTACCTTAAAGGCACCTAAAGGACTCAGACCATGATTCTCTGGTCTGATGAAACCAATATTGAACTCTTTGGCCTGAATATCTGGAGGAAACCTGGCACCATCCCTACAGTGAAGCATACTGGTGGCAGCATCATGCTGTGGGGATGTTTTTCAGCGGCAGGGACTGGGAGACTAGTCGGGATCGAGTGAAAGATGAACAAAGCAAAGTACAGAGAGATCCTTGATGAAAACCTGCTCCAGAGCGCTCAGGACCTCAGACTGGGGCGAAGGTTCATCTTCCAACAGGACAACAACCCTAAGCACACAGCCATGACAATGCAGGAGTGGCTTTGGGACAAGTCTCTGAATGTCCTTGCGGTGCCCAGCCAGAGCCCGGACTTGAACCCGATCAAACATCTCTGGATAGACGTTTTGCAAAGGAAAACTAAAACAAGTGTTTCTCATTGGACAAGGTCTTGTAGTCCTTGTCTGTCCCTTTTTCAGTCTGCTTTCTTCCATTTGCCTAGTGAATATGACCCTGGCAAGCTAACTAGCCATCCTGCTGCTCCTATTAGGAATCAGCTTGTTACTTGGTAACCAAGATTTAACATGTTGCTTATGTTAGAGCAGAGAGACTATTGAAGCCTTTTAGAGCATGTGTCAAACTCATTACACGGAGGGCCGACTGTCTGCGGGTTTTCGCTCCTCCCTTGTACTTGATTGATGAGTTATGATCACTAATTATACTGAACAAAAATATAAACGCAACATGCAACAATTTCTAAGATTTTACTGAGTTACTGTTCATAGAAGGAAATAAGTCAATTTGAAATAAGTAAGGTAGGCCCTAATCTATGGATTTCACATGACTGGGCAGGGACGCAGCCATGGATGGGGCTGGGAGGGCATAGGCCTACCCACTAGGGAGCCAGGCCCAGCCAACCAAAATGAGTTTTTCCCCACAAAATGGCTTTATTACAGACAGAAATACTCCTCAGAAACCCCTTGTCCATAAGATGATCCCACAGGTGCAGAAGCCAGATGTGGAAGTCCTGGGCTGACGTGGTTACTCGTGGTCTGTAGTTGTGAGGCCAGTTAGACGTACTGTCAAATGACATTGGAGGCGGCATATGGTAGAGAAATGAACATTAAATTCTCTGGCAGCAGCTCTGTTGGACACTTTGTGCAAGTCAGCATACCAATTGCATATGGTCCCTCAACTTGAGACGTTGTGTGACAAAACTGCACGTTTTAGAGCTGCCTTTTATTGTCCGCAGCACAAGGTGCACCTGTGTATTGATCATGCTGTTTAATCAGTTTCTTGATATGCCGCTCCTGTCAGGTGGATGGATTATCTTGGCAAAGGAGAACTGCTTACTCACATGGATGTAAACACATTTGTGCACACGATTTGAGAGAGATACGCTTTTTGTGAGTTTGGAAAATGTCTGGGATCTTTTATTTCAACTCATGAAACATGGGGCCAACACTTTCAATGTTTTATATTTTTGTTTAGTATAGTAAAGAACTCATCACCTGGTTGTCTAGGTCTTAATGGAATGGAATGAGTTTGACACCTCTGCTTTAGAGGATTCTCCCACTGTTTGTCTCACTGTTATCTACCTCTCTAGGTGGCAGTGAACGGTGCTCATGTACTGCAGTATAACCACAGACTGGATCTGGATAAGGTGGACACACTGGCCATTTCTGGAAAGGTCAAGGTTCAGGCCATTGGCTTCTTCCCCGGCTCTGTAAGTAATTCATCCTAACTTCATTATTATATGTCAGATATGAAACATTTCATATTATCTAGCTATAGCCTAACTGGCTTTATGATTTCAAGGCCTCCAGCCATATGTTATGCACCTCAAGTTGAATTCTACACAAGACTTATATGTCCTTGCTGGAGATTTAAGTTCTGAACAACAGTTTGACCTGTTGTGACCCATGGGTGTAAAGTTTTTGTCACTTCAAATTGTAGAACTCCGGTCCACCTCCACCTGGTGTTGTGAACAACAGAGGCCCACAAGCCAATGTAAGGAAGTTGCTTTATCAACATGAAATAAAAGGAAATCTATTGTTGCTAAGACTGCTAACGCGGTTGTGGTGCTTTCGGATGGGAGCCTTTTTGACTCCAAGCGATGGGATTGTTTAACACACTGCGTGGACTCTATATGCCAACATGTATAACATTAAATTCAAGTCAAGTATGCTTTGCCTCTAATGAGTGCAAAACATTTACTTTCTTTCTGACAGGAAGTGCTTTCAATGTCAGATGACTTGGTAAGTTGTTATTACATAATATATTATATGATTGTAATATGAAGCAGCTGTGCTGCCGATGTAATACATCACACATTTGATTAGAACAACATTTGTCAACTCGTTTTTTACATTTTTAAAATTTCAAATCAAATTCAGCCCACTGGTGCCACAACAACTGGGCCTTTGGAAGTTGTCTTATTGAATCACCTATTCCAGACATGGACAAATATCCCAATAGCATTACAGCAGCCTCTGAGGGACTGTGATGTACATGTCATTTTCCACAGCGTCACGGTCATCCGAGTCTGGAAGATTTAGTGCCATGTACTGTACTACCTAGAGCCTTATATTTGCAATACAACGCTCTGCTACTACCTAAGGTTCATCACATGTTTCTCCGTACCAAGTCTGTTTTGTGATGCACCATTTTGAATACTTTACTCGTCTGACATGAACTGTGCTATTTATTTGTGTGACCTACTGACAGAAGTAATTTGTGATTTTTGTTGTTGCAGAGTCTGCCCTTCAGGGGCAAACTGACCAAGGGGTTGAGTGTAGGACACACCATCACAATCAAAGGACAGACCAGCCTGTACCCACACAGGTATGTATGTAGCAGGCTAGGGGACATGAAAGGATTGTCCAAATATAAAATATAGTTCACATTACTCTGTTCAAATCCCACACCATTCTTTATCCACAAATTCTCTGAAATTTAGCAACCGTTCAATTAACATTGATGAAATGCAGCGTTTTGTCATTCGCTGCTAAATTTACTTTTGTATTTAACTTGTAGCTTCTTGGTGAACCTGAGAGTCGGTAACACGGAGGACATAGCGCTCCACCTGAACCCCCGTATGAAGGCCGCCGTGTTCATCCGTAACTCCTACCTGTCCGAGTGCTGGGGCCCCGAGGAGAACACCCTGCCCAGCTTCCCCTTCTCCCCTGGGGAGTACTTTGAGGTAACCCTTCCCCACCCTCTCCCTCTGTACTCCACTGGAGTGTATTCATTATCAAAATGTTAGGCAACAGAAAACATTTTGCGGGTTTCTTATTGGTGAAGTTCAGGTAGTCCCTCTCTGTTTCTTTCCGTTTTCTTCTGTTTGGTGTCTAGTGAAACCGATCCTGGATACACTTGGAATGTCTGGGGAAACGCCAGTACCACTTTAGGGTTTCTTGGCCTTGAAGTTGTCATCTTTCATATCAATAGTCTTAAGACAGAGAATTTTGGTCTGAAACAGTTTTATTGTCTGCCTGGAATCATTTTTGAATGACAGTATCTGCATTAATTCACAGCAAGGCCCAACAATAGAAAGATACTGAATCATTCTGAATCCCATTGTTTTTTGTCAGATAGCATGACTTTCATTCCATTATGTAGGAGTGATGCTGCCTGATGCAAGACCATGTCTGAATACTACATCTGATTCTACCCCTCATACCCTTGCCCGTTTGTTGCTCGTTCTAGATGATCATCCTGTGTGAGGCCCACCAGTTCAAGGTAGCGGTGAACGGGGTCCACCAACTGGACTATAAGCACCGTGTCCAGGACCTGAGCCGCATTACTGAACTGGAGATCCTGGGAGACCTGCAGCTGCTGGATATCAAGCTGTGGTGATCCCTGACCTCCAAGATCTGTTTTATGTCCCAATTGTCTCTCCTTCCTCCCAAAGTGTGCTTTTGTTCACATTCCTTCACTGATTTGAAAGGAAATGACCGGCATGAGAAATATGGTGGTTAACTTCCTCTAGCTAGCCTATGCCTTCATCAATCCAATGCTTTTAAGGATATATTATTGTGACACACTGCTAACCTCCAAGATCTGACCCCAGTCACCCTTAGAATGACCTCCAACTCTGGCTACGTCACAATTCACAACCCTTTTCCAGAAATGTAGTAGCAGTAGCAGACCTTTCACACTCCCCTTCATGGATTTAAATGGATTGGTGCAAGCATTGGCTGGAGGAAGTATCCACCATTGTAAAAGCCATGCAAGAAAGTGTGCAAGTGTGCATTTTGGGAGAAGCATGGAGAATGGGCCATAGCCACCTCAGCCAGGGACTCAATATAGCTTCGCTGAAAAGCATCTTCCACTGCATGTCCTCTACCCATTTTATTCTTGATATTCCTCCTATGTGCGTGGTCTGGTTTTAATTTGGGACTCTCAGTACATTAATGGACTACTAATCAAGTATCTGACAACATATTAATTCATTTTGGGGCAGGTTGAATGTAATTGGCAAATTATCTGCGGAAGCAGGTATGGGTAACGTGACAAACGGGTAGGTAAACAGAAACACCTTTTTATTCATTTGAGGCAACGTGGGCAGGGTGATCAGGTGGCTATTGTGATAGTATCACTATGATCCGTTTTGTAATAATCATTTGCAGCCTAACTTATCAGAATAGCAATTCGTTTGAACCTTTTCATCCCTGGCATGTGAAAGCGTTCCTATTAGCAGGTTATCTAATTTACTAGACTCTACGGTGAAATATTTTATGCCACGGGCATAAAATATGGATGAAAGCTGATCTAATTTATTATAGCTCTAAGCTGTTGCACTGCTACCACTTCTCCAATCTAAAAAATCGCATAATGTGATATGTTATACAATATACCATGTAATACAAGAGTGAGCTTGTATGGTTTTGAATGACATTCTTGTTTACCCTTTTGCCTAGTTAAATAAAAATACCCTTGATAACTGAGCAAAAAGGTTTATTTTATGTTTACGATATACTGGGAACGGTGGCTAAACTGACAATGGCTTATATAGCAACTTAACCACTATCTGTGCAAATATACAATTTATCAGGGAGCCTCTTTAACAAAAAGTTGGGTAGTCATCAACTTTCCTATGCAAGTTTCCACATAGATATTCGTGAGCTATAATTTTAAAGTTGGATTTTGTGCATATGCTACTGTGTGTTGAGTATTTTCTGTCCCCAAAACTGAAGTTTTATATTTGAATATCAACCAAGAACAACTGTAAGCAAAAGCCTACAAGCTTTACCATAGGAAATGACTGAAGTGTGTGTAAAGTTGTGTGATCGTAATAAACTAACAAATTAAAGTCGCACTCCAGTCTCCTTTTTACTTAGTTTATCACCTGATTTACTTAACAAAAGGCACATCTCAAAAGGTCTAGGTGTAGGGGTGTGTGTGTGTGTGGTACCACAGAATGAGTCATAATACCCATAAAACCTCGTGTTCAAACAGAGAAATGGTTACAATCATTTATCCCATAGGGGATTTTAAGAAACACTTCAAATGAGGGCTGTTTTGTGTAATTACCTATCATCATAAAGAACTACAAATGCAATGATGGTCTGGACGAGACTGACGAATCGAGACAAAGGTAAGAATCTCTGGATTAAGTGTCTGTTAGCTAAATGTAGTACACCTCTTTAAATGGACAATTCTGTGAACTGTCTTGTGCAAGTTTTAAATGAACACTACCTGTTAGCAAAGATGTCAGCTAGAGATGACGTGCAGGAGCTTGCAGAGATTTTTTGTCTTGCATGATGCCGACTTTGATACTAATTAGCATTTTTGAATCTGAGCGTAAATAGAGCCGAAAATATTTATTAAAGTCACCTTGTCCGAGAGAGATTTACCAGTGGTATAAAGTACTTAAGTACAAATATTTAAAGTACTACTTAAGTAGTTTTTGGTGGTATCTGTACGTATTTATATTTTTGACAACTTTTACTTCACTACATTCCTAAAGAAAATAATGTACCTTTTACTCCGTACATGGTTTCCTTAACCTCCTGAAGCTAGGGGGCACTATTTTCATTTTTGGAAAAATAACGTGCCGCTAGCTATCAATAAATAAATAAAAAATAGAAAATGGTGCCGTCTGGTTTCCTTAATATAAGGGTTTGTAAATGATTTATACTTTTACTTTTGATACTTAAGTATATTTTAGCAATTACATTTACTTTTGATACGTAAATACATTTAAAACCAAATACTTTTAGACTTTTACTCAAGTAGTATTTTACTGTGTGACTTTCACTTTTACTTGAGTCATAACTTTACTCAAGTATGACAGTTGGGTATTTTTTCCACCACTGAAATGTACATGGTTATCAAAACATCACGTCAGGGTAAGCCTGCACGAAACACAGACCTTATTTAAAGTGTTTCTAAAATTCCCTATGGGAAAAATGAATGGTGGAAAATTGATTGGAACCATTTCCCTGTTTAACCGCTGGGCTACATGGGTATTATGACATCTCCACTGTTGGGCTGTACTGTTCCTGCAAGCTAGGAGCGAGGTTGATGATATTAGAGGGCACCTTCAGACCTACTCATTGAATGACTTACTCAATGAAGTGTAAAATTTATATTTTGCTCACAACACTTTTTTATTTTATTACCCTTGTGTGTGTACATTCCTGTATTTATAGGTGGGACATTCTTTTGCAGTGAGTCTTTAATCCAGCACCACTACCGCCCTTGTGAAAGCTATACACTCCTGTCTGACAGCTACAGACTCCAGAAAACCAGTAATGGTGAGGGTGTTACTTGAACATGTGTCCAAATCCATTGTTCGAGTAGATCAGGCAAAGCTCTCACAACATCTGTCTGACATTGAACTGTGTCCTAGGTTTACTAGCCTGGCTCAGCAGCTACACCACCAGAAAGAAGGCAGAGAGTGATGGCAAATGGCACATTTAGGCCTTGGTCAGAGGTCACCTCTGGTGTGCCACAAGGGTGTGTGGTTTCACCACATCTGTTTCTCCTTCACATGTCCACCTGAAAAGTTGTCTTCAGTGACACTCTGGATACTGGGTATGCGGACAATGTAGGGTTGTCCCGAGGCATACCATTAACCAGCATTCAAGAGGACACTTCCATGGGCTTGGAGGCAAAGCAGCTGGAAGAGTGGACCCCATCCAACTACATGCTCCTGAACGGATAAAAAGTCTGTGGAAATTCTGCTATGTTCCTAAGTACCAGCGGTAACAATGACCAAATATCTTGGTTTTTATCTGGACTCTAACCTCAGTGGTGACACGTGGCGCAGTCAAGGCCTCAAAACACCTGCACTTTTTGACTGTCCTTGTCAGAAATGGCCGACCCAATGAATATCTGGTCACAGTATACACTACACTGGTCAGGCCTTCTCTGGAATACAGTGGAGTGCTGTTAGTTGGATGCAGTAAAAAGCAGCCAGCCCAAATAGACAGGTTGCAGAGGGCCTTGAGGTTCATCTCCAGAGGTTGAGCAGTGCAGCTACAGCTCCCGTCACTGCAGAGCAGGCGACAACAGGCTGCAGTGCACGCTTACTTTAAAACTGCACCATTTTCTCTCCTCCCCAATGGAAATGTTGAATACTTATTTTTGTTTATCCTCGATGATTCTTAATCAAGTGTATCATTTTGTATGTGTACCTTGTTTTAAATGATCAAATACATTAAACTCCAAAAGAACATGTGTAGAATTGCAGGAAATGTACTTTAAAACTAAAAACTCTGGTGGTCTGCCAACCAAGTCTCGCTTAGGTCCCCAAAAAAGGCTAGGGCTGGCCCTGAACTGGCCTGCAAGCATTCAGTCGTACACTTGTGAGAGAGCACGATACATAGTCATACACTTGTTAGCATGGTACAGAAGAAGCTGTTGGAATGGCATTGTCTACTCCAAATCAGTTTTGGTCAACAGATTACAGTTGCAAAAAGCCAGTAACCTTCCCTAAATTCCCAGGTTTTCCTGAAATCCTGGTTGGAGGTATCCAGATGTCCTTCATATTCCTCCTGATTCTGGGAATCTTCCAATTGTGACGTCTGGAAAACCTGGGAATTTTGTCAACAGTTGTACCAGATTTAGCTAGCAGCTCATTTCCGTCTGCAAAGGGTATTCACTGAAAAGGGTATTGGGTATTGTGTTGCATTTCTGCCAAGTGACTGCGCACCTGGTGAAGGACATGCACACTCTTGACCACCCACTGAATGACCTGTTCCCTCCAAAAAGTGGTAAATGTACCACCAGGCTCCTGAGAAACAGCCACGAACTGTCCTGTATAACTGTCCTGTATAACTGCTGTCTGATCAGACTGTGAAACACCACTCTACCCACTGCTATCAGACTGTGAAACACCACTCTACCCACTGCTATCAGACTGTGAAACACCACTCTACCCACTGCTATCAGACTGTGAAACACCATTCTACCCACTGCTATCAGACTGTGAAACACCACTCTACCCACTGCTATCAGACTGTGAAACACCATTCTACCCACTGCTATCAGACTGTGAAACACCACTCTACCCACTGCTATCAGACTGTGAAACACCACTCTACCCACTGCTATCAGACTGTGAAACACCACTCTACCCACTGCTATCAGACTGTGAAACACCACTCTACCCACTGCTATCAGACTGTGAAACACCACTCTACCCACTGCTATCAGACTGTGAAACACCACTCTACCCACTGCTATCAGACTGTGAAACACCACTCTACCCACTGCTATCAGACTGTGAAACACCACTCTACCCACTGCTATCAGACTGTGAAACACCATTCTACCCACTGCTATCAGACTGTGAAACACCACTCTACCCACTGCTATCAGATTGTGAAACACCACTCTACCCACTGCTATCAGACTGTGAAACACCACTCTACCCACTGCTATCAGACTGTGAAACACCATTCTACCCACTGCTATCAGACTGTGAAACACCACTCTACCCACTGCTATCAGACTGTATAATAACTCTAGCTCTTAAATGGCCTTTCCTTAAAATTCTCTTTTTAACAATCACACATTAACATTTCAATTTCCATCATGAAAAATGTCCTTTAACGTTTCAAGTGTCCTGTATTCTATTCCTGTCACGTGTTATGTATTTTAAATGAGAGTTTTGCAATTCTTAGTCATGTCAATTCTGCATTTTATCTGTGAGCAAGAATAAATGGAAACTTAATATATCCTTCATTGATTGTGTGTTGTGTATTCTCTTTGACGACAGACTGAGTGCCAGTCTGTTTGTGCTATCATGCCAACTCCCTAGCACTGACTGTCTTGACAACGAGCAATGGCAAGAGCACCAACAGATTTGGGACCAAGCTACAGTACTTTCAGTACAGACGATAAGTCTGAGGGCAAGTGAATCTCAGTCCTCAGTGTATCCACTAGAGAGCAGTATACAGCCTCTATCAGCCCTAAAAATAGCATTCACATCATTATCTCACGAACCATCCAGCCAGCAGCTGATCCCTCCCAGCTGGCTTTGCCATGTAGACCAACCAGTACCTACACAATGTAAATAAGAAATCAGTCACTGCCGTCAGCTGACTCAGGGCCGGCTCCAGGCATTAGTGATATAAGCGGTCGCTTGGGGCCCCCGGCCGCTAGGGGAATCGCAGGAAATTACTTTAAAACTGCAAAAATATTTCTCCAGACCATGGCAACATGAGTAGAATTGCAGGAAATTAGCTGTAAAACAGCAAATATTTTCTCTCCACCCTATGGCAAAATGTGTAGAACTGCAGAACACTTACTTTAAAACTGCACCATTTTCTCTCCTCCCCAATGGAAATGTTTTATACTTTTTTTGTTTATCCTCGATGATTCTTAATCAAGTGCATCATTTTGTATGTGTACCTTGTTTTAAATGATCAAATAAATGAAACTCCAAAAGAACATGGCAAACTGTGTAGAATTGCAGGAAATGTACTTTAAAACTAAAAACTCTGGTGGTCTCCCAACCAAATCTCGCTTAGGTCCCCAAAAAGGCTAGGGCTGGCCCTGAACTGGCCTGCAAGCATTCAGTCATAGACTTGTGAGAGAGCACGATACATAGTCATACACTTGGTAGCATGGTACAGAAGAAGCTGTTGGAATGGCATTGTCTACTCCAAATCAGTTTTGGTCAACAGATTACAGTTGCAAAATGCCAGTAACTTTCCCTAAATGCCCAAGTTTTCCTGAAATCCTGGTTGGAGGTATCCGGATTTCCTGCATATTCCTCCTGATTCTGGGAATCTTCCGACTGTGACGTCTGGAAAACCTGGGAATTTTGTCAACAGTTGTACCAGATTTAGCTAGCAGCTAATTTCCATCTGCAAAGGGTATTCACTGAAAAGGGTATTGGGTATTGTGTTGCCCTTCTGTCAAATGACTGCGCACCGGCTGGTTGAATAAATAAAATCCACCCTTGTACATAAAAAAAATGTGAATTTATTAATTATCCACAGGCATTAATGTATAAAGCTGGAAGTCAATGACAATTTCTTGGCACAGTAATCATATTACATATTATCTACATCCCAAATGGCAACCTATTCCCTATATAGTGCGCTACTTTTGCCAGAGCCCTATAGGCCCTGGTCAAAAGTAGTGCACTAAATAGAGTGTGACATTTGGGATGCAACCATGATGTTTTGGCATCACATTTGAACAAAACAAAAATGAAATGCGACTGGCGTCACACAGACACCAGGACTGACTAATGAACACCGCCGATTACCGCGTACAGTGTTGACACAATCTCAAACCGGAAGTGACATCATCTGTGGCCATGGCTAACACTGATTGGCTGTGTCCATTACTACTGTATAAAAGAGTGTCACCACTCAGGACACACAACACACATGGAAACCTATAAACAAGTCCTGTATTTAGTCCTGATTCATGTCTTTCCAGCTAATCAACAGTCCTGAAGAACCAGGGAAGTTTCACGCTGTGTGTGTCCTCGGATGTCAGCAAAAACAAAATGGCAACTGCCTTGGTAGGTTTTAGCTGAGAGAGAGAAGAGAGATTCAGGTGATTTCCTCTACATGTCATTGGAGAATAAAGCACAAGTCATGAACATTTGGCAGAAGGCTGAACCTGTATCCAGGCCTGGTAGACACCCGGTAGAGCACCAGCTATACTACTGTGAAGAGGAAGTGGGAGTCAGAAGTGTGACTTTGGTCCTGGTCAGGTGCAGTGGAGACTGAGGGTCTGTATGTCTGTTTGGCACTACAATAGCTTAACTCAACAGGTGGGCGCAAATCTGGGTGGGATGGAGGGAGCGCTCAGGTGGAATGTTAGGGGAAATATGGCTTAGGTCCTGAGTGTGGAGAGAAGGAGAGATAGAGAGGGGAGAGGCTACGTCCCAAATGGCAACCTATTCCCTATATAGTGCACTACTTTTTACCAGAGTTCATGGGCTCTGATCAAAAGTAGTGCATTACATAGGGAATAGTGTGATGTCTGGGTAGTGGTTCCAAAGAGCCAGGGGGAAATGGCAGTGGGGCCCAGTCTCAGACAGAGCTGAGTTTAACCAGGCCCCTGACAGAGTCCTCATGCAGAGAGTCCTGGCTGGCAGGGTCGTAGAGCTGGGCAGGGTGGATGTGTCCACCGTGGGTCATGTGGGCAGCGCAGGGCAAAGTCAGAGGCATAGGGCCAGAGGGCGAGGGAGTCTCCTCAGGGCTGGCAAAGTGGTGGTGGTGGCAGTGGGTGTCTGGGTCCCTCAGAGTCAACATGTCCCCTGCACAGCTCAGCCCGGGCATGGAGGGCAGGGAGGGCTGGCTGGGGGCCAGGGAGGCACAGGGGACCACCAAGGAACTCTTCCCAGGGAAAGGGGGTCCCCCTCCACCAATCATGACGGAGTTGCTGTGGAGCAGTGGGGTGGCGGCAGCCTGCAAAACAAATTTGGTGCTCTGAATGCAGTGCTCTTGGTCACACTGAGGAGACAGGGAAAGTGAAATGGAGAGATAGATGAAGATAAGAGAAGGGGAAAAAGAAACGGTAGGAGAATTATATGTTTTTGATGAGAGACAGGAAATGAAGGAAGGAAATTATAGGGGGAGTGGAAATACACACAAATAAAAAGGTTAACAGACAAAACAGAAAGAGGAGGAAAGAAGAAAAATAACATGAAGTTAACTCACTACTTCAACTCAAACAACTCAACACATTTTGAGATTGCCCAAAATTGATTATTTTTGTAAAAAAATATATATATATTTTCAACATCTCTCCACGGGCGTATGGCCAAAGTTACTTGTTCTCACAGCTGCCAGCTTCAAACAAGGCTGTATGCAAATGAGGAACCATCCAGAAGACTATGATTATTCTGCTTGAGATATAAAACACCTATTTGAAAAGCAATGCAGGGAGAGGATCCACTGACGTTGAGGGAATTATATTCATCATTATTCAGCAGAGTACCGGTGATTTAAAACATGGATATATTCAGAGTGAGGGTGATAGGAGTTCCTCATCCGTCACACTTAAAAGCAGAGTGAGAAGTGAGAAGCTACACCCCGTTGAATTAATGAATACAAACACATGAGCTGTGTTCATTTACTATTAAATACTGCTCTCTGGATCAGAGGGTAAAGCCAACAGCAGCCACCGAAAGAGAGCGAGAAAGAAAGAGAGAGAGAAAAGTAAGAGTGAGAGCGAGAGAGAGAGAGAGAGAGAGAGAGAGAGAGAGAGAGAGAGAGAGAGAGAGAGAGAGAGAGAGAGAAGTAAGAGCGAGAGAGAGAGAGAGCGAGAGAGAGAGAGAGAGAGAGAGCGAGAGAGAGAGAAAGAAAGAAGTTCAGAGCCCAATAATGACATGGATATAGACAGATTACTGCTCTCTGTTGGCCTGTAATAACATCAAAGCCTGGTTCAATTTGTCATTTGTAAGCGAGAGCCCTTGAGTGAATTACTGACGTACAATATTAAAACCTCTACAGGATCGGTGGGTCCTCCGCGAAACGGCTGAGGTAGCGTAGGCTAATGTGATTAGCATGAGATTGTAAGTAACAACAACATTTCCCAGGACATAGACATATCTGATATTGGCAGAAAGCTTCAATTCTTGTTAATCTAACTGCACTGTGCAATTTACAGTGGCTATTCCAGTGAAAGACTACCATGCTATTGTTTGAGGAGAGTGCACAGTGATGAACTTGAAAATGTATTAATAAACCAATTAGGGACGTTTGGGCAGTCTTGATACAAAATTTGGAACAGAAATAAAATGGTTAATTGGATCAGTCAAAAACTTTGCACATACACTGCTAGTGGCCGAAATCGAAATTGCGCCTGATAATACATTATGGCCTTTCTCTTGCATTTCAAAGATGGTACCATTTTTTTAACCAAAAAACACATAATTTTTTCCTATGTATTATCTTTTACCAGATCTAATGTGTTATATTCTTCTAAATGAATGTAACATTTCCACAAACTTCAACGTGTTTCCTTTCAAATGGTATCAATAATATGCATATCCTTGCTTCAGGTCCAGAACCTCAGGCAGTTAGATTTGGGTATGTCATTTTAGGCGAAAATTTGAAAAAAAAAGGGTCCGATCCTTAAAAGGGGGGAGTCCGATCACATCCAGCGAAAAATGCATTTGAAAGCGTTTCTCAGCAGATTTAAATACTGAAGTGCCAACTCAGTCCTGTCAAACACTAAACATCTATTTACAGAATGCATAAAGAACCACACACACAACCTACCATGTGAGTGTGAAGCTGGGTGGAGGCGTACATGCTGCTTCCGTTGGAGTGTGACACAGGCTGGGGTGTGTCTGACTGGATGAAGCCTCTTCTGTCAATAAGACTAGGAAGAGAAGACAGGGGACATGAGCAGAGGTCTTGAAGTGTGTGTGTGTCGGCAAGAGCATGTGTGAGTTTGTTTGGGTGCGTGTGTGGGAAGCCTCCAGGCCCCATCCCTCCATGCATACTCACACACAGAGCAGACTGCAGCCACCTGTTTCCAGATGGAGAACAATCCCCAACTCATTCCCTTGAGGTAACGGCAAACGTGTTAATGATGTGTGAAATTCCCAGTGGATCCAGCCCAATGTACAGGTTAATGCCAAAATAAAAGAAAGAGAGAATGCAATCATTTGGTGTTTTGTTGATGGTGGTGGAAAACACTGTCTCAGACGCCACCCCAGAATCTCCCACAAGTGTTTAATTTAGTTGAGATCTGGTGACAGATGGCCATGACATTTGGTTTACGTCGTTTTCATCCTAGTCAAACCATTCAGTGGCACTCGTGCCCTGTGGATGAGGGCATTGTCATCCTATTGGGGCATAGCCATGGTAGCCAAAACAATGGCTTGCCTAGCATTATGGCTTGACCCTAAGCATGATGGGATGTTAATTGATTAATTAACTCAGGAATCACACCTGTGTGAAAGCACCTGCATTCAGTAAAATTTGTATCCCTCATTTACTCAAGCGCTTCCATTATTTTGGCAGTTACCTGTACCTACCTACCGAACAAACCTTACAAATAACTCAACTACTATTACACATCCCATTGCGCAACTCTTCTCAAGTCAGTTGTAACCCATTAATGTATATACCACACACACAACCTACCATAGAACTTACTAACGAATCAATGATAAATGTTGCCCCACCAGATGTTTGACAAACTAACCTGATTTTGTATCTGAGGGTATCATAATGTGTATGGAGTCAAATTAGTGCCAAAAATAACATTGACACTAAATATTACTCCATAAATTTACTGGCCGAACGACATTATCTCCTCTAGCCAGACCATTTACGCTAAACGTCATAACCAACGATATGCTGTGAGGACGCTAACAACGGAGGTGTCCCAAATGGCACCCGCACTACATAGGGAATAGGTTGCTATTAGGGACGCAGGCAATGTGGCAATGTGCTGAGCTCATCCCCAATAGCGTGTAAGACAAAGCTAGTTCAAGTTCCCTCGAAAGACGTCAGAAACAGAGTGTACAGTAATTATTCCTGCGTGCGCTGATGGATATCGTGATTGAGTGTGCTGCTTATTAAAAACAGTGGGAGGCTGTGTGATTCTCATAAGTGGAGCTCATTCTGTTGGTGCTGACTAATGCAGAATGGGAGAGGAGTGGAGGAGGGGGGGGGGAGAAGGAGAGAGAGATTGAGAGCTGAATCTAAGATCCCTTATAGCTACAGTCGTGACTGGTGAGGATCCTTAGTGCAGGGTGTGTGCTCATTAGTGCAGGGTGGGTGCTCATTAGTGCAGGTGGTGGGACCAAGTTGCTATTATTAGAGTCACAAGCAAGTCTCAAGTCACAAGTCGAGTCCCAAGTAGAACGGGTCAAGACTTGAATCAAGTCCAAGTTGTGCATTCCAAGAGCAAGTTGAGTCAAGTTCTTCAAGTCAAGTCTCAAGTCAAGTAAAAAAAAAAAATCTATACATGAAACGACTTGTTCAACTACAAATCTTTGTCTGTTTATTGAGGCTACCAGACAGCCCTTTTCATTATTTTGTCTACAACACATTTTGATTAACCTATGTAATTGTAAAATAGGGACTTTGTTTATCCAATCGTGAAAGAGTCCTATCATACAAAATATACAAGTAGATTTACGAAATATACACAGACAACAGCCAAAAAGAAATAGCCTCTGTATCAGGCTTAAAGGAAAACCCAAAAATGATATTTTGGTATTTGTTTCATTTAGTCGATTGTTGACACAGTCCCAAAATGTTTTGCATGTCAGCAATCACATTTTCTAGATATGTAACATTCAAAATACACAAATCATCCCTGTATGATGCATTTTCCAAATCGAATTGAGAAACCAAATCGAGTTTGTCTAACAGGAGCTCAAACAGGTAATATAAGCACTTGGCCCCCAGGACCATACAATTACCCAATTGGAAATTCCAACCAATCAGCTGGCTCTACAATGTAAAAAACCATTTCCACATCCATTGTTACATTGGTACATTTGTCTTAATCAGACTTAATGATTATTACTGACATTTAAACACCATGCATACATGGAACAATCATTTTCTCTTATGGAGCGCAGGCCACGTAGCCCATTTCTATGTGCACTGAGGCACGTGCGCTCCTATTACGCACAACACAAATGACAGAGACATAGGACACAGACACACGGAACTTCCGACATAACTTTCGAGCTATTTTTACATTACAAAAGACCAGTAAGCCTATGCTAGGAATGGTTACCCCATTGCTGGTGAGCTTGCACAGTAAACAGTTAATAATCACCAAACAATTTTTGGAGTTGCATATTTATTCATTATGGCAATCCTCTCTCCCTACAATTTGATTGTTTGCGCTGCACCCGATCCTATAGCTGTACAGTAAATAGGCAATCCGTTTGCTAGCTCACCCGACCTGTGTTGATTGACAGTTTGCTGGTCGAATCAGAGGGCTGAGTGTGCGTTTTACTAGCCAAGGGCGATGCTGCGGCTACTGTCTCTGACTGCATGGAAAGTAATCCACGTAGACTCTGTGCCAAAAAATGAGTGACAAAACATTACAAAACCTGGCTAGATAATTTAAAGTCATCAGTCTCAAATCAAAGTAGAGTCTTGAGGTTTCAAGTCCAAGTCAAGTGTCAAGTCATTTTATTCTCTAGAAAGTCGAGTTTCAAGTCATCAATTTTGTGACTCGAGTCCACAACTCTTGTGCACACCATGGCAAAAACGTTTTGCAATGGAAAACAAAAGGCTGAGTTCTCATTTGATACGTTTCAGCAAGTACCCTCCTGTTTCAAAACATTTTCTCCCAACTGAACGCAAACCCAGCCTTGCTGTTAGCTTAGCCCTGGCAGAGAGTAACTCACCTGGGTGGAAGAGGACCACAGAGGGCAGCACAACAGTTGGTCAGGATGTTCCCGTAGCTGTAGGGATTGTAGTTGTCCTTCGCCCGTTTGTTCGACCACGAGCCTTTAATCTGGAGAGGGAACATGACCAATCAGTGCAAAGGAAGGAGAACACTGCAGCTACCTCGCTCTCCAACCAAGGTTAATGAATTGAGGAGAAAACTAAAGTGAAGAGAAATTTTGAAACTCTTGGGAGGACAGTGGAACTTGACCAATCAGACCAGAGAAGACAGTTAAGAAGGATTAGGGGGTATTCTGGAGTGTTCAATCTACCAAAACCTCAGCAGCGTAAGTGAAAAAAATCATGCTAGCGACTTCTTACATGGAAGCCCAAGCATGAAATGACCCTTAATGTGAGACAGAATTGTTATCAGCAGTCAAAGTCTGATAGAGAAAGAGGGGGTAGAGATGTGGTGTGTGTGTGTGTGTGTTTTTGTTTGTGTACGTACATCTGTGTGTTTGTTTGTGTTCGTACATCTGTGTGTTTGTTTGTGTACGTACATCTGTGTGCTTGTTTGTGTTCGTACTCACATCCTCATTGGTGGTCTGATTGGAGCTGATCAGGTAGGTGTGGAAGCCCGACAGACCCAAAATGGACCACACCGAGAAGAAACACACCAGCACCTCCAGCACAGTGAGACAAACAGTCAAGGAAGAGAGACCACCAATCACCATAACAACCTATGCGTTGTCATGGCAACGCAAAACGCATGCATGCCCAGTCAAAGCCCTTCTCTGTCCATCTGAAACCCTACCTCTTCAAAGAGTATCTTAAATAATCCCACAGCGCCCCCCCCCCCCCCCCCCCCCCCCTCAGACCCCCTCCTCACACCTCTCCCCAAAATAAATAAATCAAATAATTTTGTGAACTAACACTCACACTTTTCCCCCCTTACTAGCTCTGAATTTTCTGATAGTTACTTTGAGAAAAAATGTAATTACTATGACTGTGATATGTGGTTGTCCCACCTAGCTATCTGAATGCACTAACTGTAAGTCGCTTTGGGTAAGAGCTAAATTAATAAAATGTAAATGTTAAATGTATGCATCAATCAATTAGACCAAGTTGAGATGAACGGCATCTAAATGTGGGTGAGAGATGGAGAGAGCTCTTGCACTTGACCTTGCTAATGCACAGAGTTGGGCATAGTTGCACGGACTACCAGAACATTGTGTTGGGGCCATTGATTTCCTCGGCAATGCTCTAAACATATGGTACGGCTACATGAAATAACTGCTATGTCCTCTATAATGTTCTGAATGACTCCAGGGAAAGTGGATACATACCAGCCAATCGACTAACATACACAGTCAATGCATACAAACACATCTAAAGCAACGCACGTGCCACACACAAGGCAAATCAATGACTCTCTCTCTCTCTCTCTCTCTCTATCATTTATTTAGTGTATTTCAGCCATCTGTGCGTGTCAGATCCGTTGCCTTTCTGCAGGCTGACTGGGGGCCTGCCTGTGTGTGTGTGTGTGATCAAGGCCCAAATGATGCGTGACAGGTGCATGATTCTCAGAAAAGCAGCGGGGTGGCTGGATGGGGACTAATGGAAACAGAGGCAGTGCATCTGGCTGCTCCCTAATGGAAATGAAATGCCGGCATCTAGCACTCCCCTCAAATCAAACCAAATCCTGCACTACAATTTACAGTGCAGAATTTACACCCTGAAAAATTGTGTTTATCGCTTCTGAGTGTGTGTGTGTGTGTGTGAAAGTGAGTGTGTGTGAGTGATAACCTTTAGATAACTCCCACAGTTGGAAAGAGGGAGATAAGGGCAGTGTTATCTGCCTTCAGAGATCATGCTAATGATGTTCTCTGCTATCTCCTTCCAATTAAAGGGTGAGTATATAAACAGAAATAAAGAAGTCCAACATCTAAATGTGCGCACGCACACATACACACTCTCCCCCCAGTAAAAAAGATATCTGGCAGGGCTGTCTTTGAGTGCACTGAGGAAGCCTGTCCGGTTGGATCCTGCGGAGAGCAGAGAGAGCAGAGAAACGACGGGGGTTTGTTACATAAAGGAGGGGAACATCCAAAGGTCCATGGAGCACAATGATGATGAGCTAGTCAGTACATACACAGCATTACTTCCCACAGAATTAGAGCTTCTCAGTCCTGGTGACGGAATATCTCAGAGCTGCTTCACAGCACCCACAGTAGGACAAGAAGCTGTATGCTCCGAAGGAGATTATTCTGCCTCCGACTCAAACACCTGTCAATGTCTATATTTCTCATGTCTGGGAAAACATGTCTACGTGCAGTTGAAGTCGGAAGTTTACATACACCTCAGACAAATACATTTAAACTTCTTTTTTTCACAATTCCTGACATTTAATCTGAGTAAAAATTCTCTGTCTTCGGTCAGTTAGGGTCACCACTTTATTTTAAGAATGTGAAATGTCATAATAATAGTAGAGAGAATGATTTATTTCAGCTTTTATTTCTTTCATCACATTCCCAGTGGGTCAGAAGTTTACATACACACAATTAGTATTTGGTAGCATTGCCTTTAAATTGTTTAACTTGGGTCAAACGTTTTGTGTAGCCTTCCACAAGCTTCCACAATAAGTTGGGTGAATTTTGGCCATTCCTCCTGACAGAGCTGGTGTACTGAGTCAGGTTGGTAGGCCTCCTGGCTCGCACACGCTTTTTCAGTTCTGCCCACAAATTTTCTATAGGATTGAGGTCAGGGTTTTGTGATGGCCACTCCAATACCTTGACTT
The DNA here is from genome assembly GCF_002021735.2 of Oncorhynchus kisutch. NCBI lineage: Eukaryota > Metazoa > Chordata > Actinopteri > Salmoniformes > Salmonidae > Oncorhynchus > Oncorhynchus kisutch. The sequence goes on from NC_034194.2 coordinate 11,325,119, forward strand.
TGTTGTCTTTAAGCCATTTGCCACAACTGGAAGTATTCTTGCGGGCATTGTCCATTTGGAAGACCCATTTGCGAACAAGCTTTAACTTGGTTAAATTTTCCATTCCTCATGAAGCCATCTATTTTGTGAAGTGCACCAGTCCCTCCTGCAGCAAAGCACCCCCACAACATGATGCTGCCACCCCCGTGCTTCACGGTTGGGATGGTGTTCTTCGGCTTGCAAGCCTCCCCCTTTTACCTCCATACATAACGATGGTCATTATTACCAAACAACTCTATTTTTGTTTCATCAAACCAGAGGACATTTCTCCAAAAAGTATGATCTTTGTCCCCATGGCTTTTTTATGACGGTTTTGGAGCAGTGGCTTCTTCCTTGCTCAGCGGCCTTTCAGGTTATGTCGATATAGGACTCGTTTTACTGTGGATATAGATACTTTTGCACCTGTTTCCTCCAGCATCTTCACAAGGTCCTTTACTGTTGTGCTGGGATTGATTTGCACTTTTCGCATCAAAGTACATTCATCTCTAGGAGACAGAATGCGTCTCCTTCCTGAGCGGTATGTAGGCATTTGGAAATTGCGCCCAAGGATGAACCAGACTTGTGGAGGTCTACCATTTTTTATCTGAGGTCTTGGCTGATTTCTTTTAATTTTCCCATGATGTCAAGCAAAGAGGCACAGAGTATAAAGGTAGGCCTTGAAATACATCCACAGGTACACCTCCAATTGACTCAAATTATGTCAATTAGCCTAGCAGAAGCTTCTAAAGCCATGACATAATTTTCTGGAATTTTCCAAGCTGTTTAAAGGTACAGTAAACTTCTGATCCACTGGAATTGTTATACAGTGAATTATAAGTGAAATAATCTGTCTGTAAACAATTGTTGGAAAAATGTCTTGTGTCATGCACAAAGTAGATGTCCTAACCGACTTGCCAAAACTATAGTTACATACATTTTCGGAGTGGTTAAATTTTCGGAGTGGTTAAAAAACAAGTTTTAACGACTCCAACCTAAGTGTATGTAAACTTCCGACTTCAACTGTAACTGATGCTAGTCACAATGACCGTACCAAAATAGGTTAAGCTAGGCCTAAATGTGTAGGCTCAATAGGCTAAAATCGGTCAAGGATTTTCAATCAGGAACTCTAGTCTTGATCAAAACACCTCTACTGTGGTTCAGCAGGGAATGTGTGCATCTCAAATGGCACCCTATCCTATAGTGCACTACTTTAACCAGGGCCCATTTGGAACACAGACAATGACTGACAGATAATGGTTCAGAAGGAGCTCCCCAAACCCCATCTCTAGCCTACACACAGAAACACTAAAAATAAGAACTAACCAAAATCAATACCCACAACCCGTAAAACTGACGCTGTTGGCCACAGTAATCAATGGGCCGAATGCTGATGACTGATACAGATTAAACCTGAATCCACTCGTTATCGCCGGTAGAAAAGCCATAATCACCCAGAAAAGCCATCGTGGGATTTGTGGAAATGGCTAAGAAAGAAACAGGTAAGTCAAGCCAGGACATGTGTTCGTTGCTTCTCTCTCTCTGCACAGTGAGTGGCGGTCCCCAGACTGGGGTTGCACTGTGCAAACCTCTGGGGCCGTATGTATAAAACTCAGTGTATCTCAGAGGTGGAGTGCTGATTTAGGATCAGTTTATCCTTTTAGATGAGATTACATGAGGGGGGGGGGGGGACCTGATCCTAGTTCAGCACTGTTACTCTGAGAGGCTTGATACATACGACCCCTGGCCTGCTTCTGCTCTGCCTGATTGATCTGTGTGTACAGTAAAGCACCACAAACACCGCTCCCTCTCTCCCTCATAGAGAGAGAGAGACCAGCCGTGTCAGCAGCTTTCCTGACAGCCAGCCTCCACTGGCGCTGGGAAGCAGGGAGAGAGGGAGGGTAGTATTCTGAAGAGGGGTAGAGGTAGAGGGGCGGAGGGGAAGTGGGAGGTGGTGCTGATCGAGATGAAGTGCCCAATGGGTGTAACGGATTTCCTCCTCTTCGTCTGAGGAGGAGTAAGGATCGGACCAAAGCGCAGCGTGGTAAGTGTTCATGATGATTTTTAATTCAAACTCAGAACACTAAACAGAAAAGAACAACGTGAATTTACAAAACCAAAACAGTACTGTGTGGCCAAAACACTCACAAACCAAAAGTGAAACCCAGGCTACCTAAGTACGATTCTCAATCAGAGACAACTAACGACACCTGCCTCTGATTGAGAACCATACTAGGCCGAACACAAAAACCAACATAGAAAAACAAACATAGACTGCCCACCCCAACTCACGCCCTGACCATACTAAAACACTAAATAACAGAACTATGGTCAGAACGTGACAATGGGTGGATTCTGCTGACGGTGAAATACACCTGAAAACCTGGTTGTGGGTAACCGTCTGCTCAAGCGATGTGTATTGGGTAAGGATAATTAGAGTTACAATTACTTGGACATTCCAGGACTTCAAAGGGCACCAACCGCCAAGTCAATAAACCATCAAGTTAGTTCTTAAAAATAAAATACAAATTGATACTTGGAATACTTTAAAAAGTGAGCCTATACAAAAAAAACTTGATAACGTGTGAGAGAAATACCAGTGTTATGCATTCACTCATCTTGTCATTGATGATATTATCTGGATAACAAACATGTTCTGGTCACCTGGGGGACATTGTTTGGGGAAAAACAGTGTTGTGTGTATTTCAGGGCATCACCGCTTTGTGTGTGTGTGTGTGTTTCAGTCTCTGGTCGGTATTATACTCACTCAGGATGACGTGTGTGATGACGAAGGCGAATATGAATACAGTGAGGAAGGAGAGGGAGAGGATGAAGAGGTAGAAGAAACGGTAGTTCCTCTTTCCCACACAGTTCCCCACCCAGGGACAGTGGTGGTCAAAACGCTCTGCAGAGAGGAGGGAGAGAGAGAGAGAGAGAGAGGGGAAAGGTACGTTTAGACAAAGGTGGTTTAAAAGTCATGCATATGGAGCAGCCATCGAGTCAGTTAGCTTCTCCTATTATTTTCAGGACTACAGTACTCACCCACACAGTTGTCGCACAGGCTGCAGTGCGAGGCCCGCGGGGGCCTGAAGATCTTGCAGGTGAAGCAGTACTTGAGCTTCACCGTCTGCCCGTTGATGACCACCTCTCTGGTCCTCGGGGGCGGCCTGTACCCTGGACCACTGGGGCCGTTAGCCGCGCCTGAGGAGGACCAAACAAGAGCAAGTCAGATTTGGTTCACAAGGGAAGCATATTCCTTTGTTCTCCGATGGTGGATATTCAGTACAGCCTCAGAGCTGTATCTTATTCCTAAAGCACAGCCAGTCCGTTAGGGGCCAGACACGAGTACCTGTCTCCAAGGGGGTTTGAGTTTGGGACATTTTCAGGCTCCTGTTTTTATTTCCCTGTGATAAACAAAGCAAGTCACGCCATCACATTTCAGGGGCTTCTAAACAGCTTCTACCACCAAGCCATAAGACTCCTGAACATCTAATCAAATGGCTACTCAGACTATTTGCATTGCCCCCCCCCCCTCTTTTTACCCTGATGCTACTCTCTGTTATTATCTATGCATAGTCACTTTAATAACTCTACCTACATGTACATATTTCCTCAATTACCTCAACTAACCGGTGCCCCTGCACATTGACTCTGTACCGTATGGTGGAAAATGTCATGTTATAATACTTTTATTGCATCAAATGGTTGTTTTATGCAACAGAATATAGGATTCTTATAACTATTGTGTGTGTGTTCTACTTAGGATGGTCCTCTGGGAGATAACACTGACAGGAGATTTACCATGTCTTTTGGGTGATAAAACCTAAAGAGCATTCCAAAGCATGAGTTAATGTTTCTGTTCTCTACCGTACCAGGGAGACATGGCTCCAGTATGGAGTTAGAGGGCCAGACACTGGTCTCTACACAATGAAAATGGTTGACACAGCAGATACTGTCTGCTATGAATTACAGGTGTCTTTCATACAAATCTTAACCTTGTGACCCATTCTATACATCTGTTGTTCGTCATCTAGGTTGAAAGGGGTGTATCTTGGCTATAAAATACCTTTGTACTTTGTTCTGGGGCTCTCAACGAATCATTTGAGCATGAATCGTTGGCCAGCCAACATTATTGTAGAGCACTCAATCGATTCACTTTATATGTGTGCATTGTATTGACCTGCTCCCTTATTAATAAGCGATTAAAGATTTAGTTTAAGTATAACTCTGACTTGTACTATAGGTTTGTCTCTCCTCATTTGATAGTAAAGAAATGAACCACCACAACCGGTACCCCCTGTACAGTATATAGCTTCGCTACTGTTATTTTACTGCTAACTTTAATTATTCGTTACTTTCATTCCTTTTTTTTTAGGTATTTTTCTTAAAACTGCATTGCTGGTTAAGGGCATGTAAGTAAGTATTTCACCTGTTGTATTTGGCGCAAGTGGCAAATAAAATTTGATTTGATTAGATTTGATTACAAAGGCTTTCGGAGCTTGATATATCAGTCAGCACATTTTACTGGCTTCCTCGCTGATGTATTTTACAGTGGCGGGCCGCTGGGGAACGATGTTTACTTGGCATTACATTATTCATCTGCTCAGCAGGAACTAGCACTCCACTCAGAGATAAGAGGCACATACACACATAGACTCACAAGCAAACACTCACATGCACACACACGCACGCACACACACACACACACACACGGCCTGCTCCTCAAGCTTGGAGATGGGGGGGCAACACCTCTGCGGCTCTGCATATCGCTCACTCAGCGTCACTTAATTCCCTACTCCCGTGACAGGACTTTTTAAAAATGTGATTTTATTGAACCTTTATTTATTTAGTCAGTTAAGAACAAATTCTTATTTACAATTACGGCCTACCCCGGCCAAACCCTAACCCTCCCAATCACGGCCGGTTGTGATACAGCCTGGAATCAAACCAGGGTCTGTAGTAATGCCTCAAGCACTGAGATGCAGTGCCTTAGACCGCTGCGCCACTCGGGAGCCCCAAAAAACAATACTACTAATAAAATAATACTACTTATAGCTTTTATCGTTTACAGGTAAGGTACTGTAAATGTAATTATAATATATATAAATAACTCAGCAAAAAAAGAAAATACCCTTTTCAGGACCCTGTTTTTCAAAGATAATTTGTAAAAATCAAAACAACTTCACAGATCTTCAAAGTAAAGGGTTTAAACACTGTTTCCGATGCTTGTTCAATGAACCATAAACAAACAATTAATGAACATGCACCTGTGGAACGGTCGTTAAGACACTAACAGCTTACAGACAGATGGTAGGCAATTAAGGTCACACTTATGAAAACATAGGACACTAAAGAGACCTTTCTACTGACTCTGAAAAACACCAAAAGAAAGATGCCCAGGGTCCCTGCTCATCTGCGTGAACGTGCCTTAGGCATGCTGCATGGAGGCATGAGGACTGCAGATGTGCCCAGGGCAGTAAATTGCAGTGTTTGTACTGTGAGACACCTAAGACAGCGCTACAGGGAGACAGGACAGACAGCTGATCGTCCTCGCAGTGGCAGACCATATGAAACAACACCTGCACAGGATCGGTACATCCAAACATCACAACTGTGGGACAGGTACAGGACGGCATCAACAACTGCCCGAGTTACACCAGGAATGCACAATCCCTCCATCAGTGCTCAGACTGTCCGCAATAGGCTGAGAGAGGCTGGACTGAGGGCTCGTAGGCCTGTTGCAAGGCAGATCCTCACCAGACAGTTTTGTCTCACCAGGGGTTGGATTTGTGTTTATCATCGAAGGAATGAGCAATACACAGAGGCCTGTACTCTGGAGTGGGATCGATTTGGAGGTGGAGGGTGTGTCAAGGTCAGGGGCGGTGTGTCACAGCATCATCGAACTGAGTTTATTGTCATTGCAGGCAATCTCAAAGCTGTGCGTTACAGGGAAGACAACCTCCTCGCTCATGTGGTACCCTTCCTGCAGGCTCATCCTGACATGACCCTCCAGCATGACAATGCCACCAGCCATACTGCCCGTTCTGTGCGTGATTACCTGCAAGACAGGAATGTCAGTGTTCTGCCACAGCCAGAGAAGAGCCCGGATCTCAATCTCATTGAGCACGTCTGGGACCTGTTTGATCGGAGGGTGAGGGCTAGGGCCATTCCCCCCTGAAATGTCCGGGAACTTGCAGATGCCTTGGTGGAAGAGTGGGGTAACATCTCACAGCAAGAACTGGAAAATCTGGTTCAGTCCATGAGAAGGAGAAGCATTGCAGTACTTAATGCAGCTGGTGGCCACACCAGATACTGACTGTTCCTTTTAATTTTCACCCACCCTTTTTTTCAGGGACACATTATTCCATTTCTGTTAGTCACATGTCTGTGGAACTTCTTCAGTTTATGTCTCAGTTGTTGAATCTTGTTATGTTCATACAAATACTTACACATGTAAGTTGTATATAGACCCCCCCCTTTGTTTTCTACTGTGTTATTGACTTGTTAATTGTTTACTCCATGTGTAACTCTTTGTTGTATGCTCACACTGCTATGCTTTATCTTGGCCAGGTCGCAGTTGCAAATGAGAACTTGTTCTCAACTAGCCTACCTGGTTAAATAAAGGTGAAATAAAAAAATAAAAAATAAAAAAAATGTTAAGTTTGTTGAAAATAAACGCAGTTGACATTGAGAGGACGTTTCTTTTTTTACTTCTATATATACAGTGCCTTGCGAAAGTATTCTGCCCCCTTGAACTTTGCGATCTTTTGCCACATTTCAGGCTTCAAACATAAAGATATAAAACTGTATTTTTTTGTGAAGAATCAACAACAAGTGGGACACAATCATGAAGTGGAACGACATTTATTGCCACCTTTTGCTGCGATTACAGCTGTAAGTCGCTTGGGGTATGTCTCTATCAGTTTTGCACATCGAGAGACAGAATTTTTTTCCCATTCCTCCTTGCAAAACAGCTCGAGCTCAGTGAGGTTGGATGGAGAGCATTTGTGAACAGCAGTTTTCAGTTCTTTCCACAGATTCTCGATTGGATTCAGGTCTGGACTTTGACTTGGCCATTCTAACACCTGGATATGTTTATTTTTGAACCATTCCATTGTAGATTTTGCTTTATGTTTTGGATCATTGTCTTGTTGGAAGACAAATCTCCGTCCCAGTCTCAGGTCTTTTGCAGACTCCATCAGGAGTTCTTCCATTCTTCCAGAATGGTCCTGTATTTGGCTCCATCCATCTTCCCATCAATTTTAACCATCTTCCCTGTCCCTGCTGAAGAAAAGCAGGCCCAAACCATGATGCTGCCACCACCATGTTTGACAGTGGGGATGTTGTGTTCAGGGTGATGAGCTGTGTTGCTTTTACGCCAAACATAACGTTTTGCATTGTTGCCAAAAAGTTCAATTTTGGTTTCATCTGACCAGAGCACATTCTTCCACATGTTTGGTGTGTCTCCCAGGTGGCTTTAAACAACACTTTTTATGGATATCTTTAAGAAATGGCTTTCTTCTTGCCACTCTTCCATAAAGGCCAGATTTGTGCAATATACGACTGATTGTTGTCCTATGGACAGAGTCTCCCACCTCAGCTGTAGATCTCTGCAGTTCACCCAGAGTGATCATGGGCCTCTTGGCTGCATCTCTGATCAGTCTTCTCGTTGTATGAGCTGAAAGTTTAGAGGGACGGCCAGGTCTTGGTAGATTTGCAGTGGTCTGATACTCCTTCCATTTCAATATTATCGCTTGCACAGTGCTCCTTGGGATGTTTAAAGCTTGGGAAATCTTTTTGTATCCAAATCCGGCTTTAAACTTCTTCACAACAGTATCTCGGACCTGCCTTGTGTGTTCCTTGTTCTTCATGATGCTCTCTGCGCTTTTAACGGACCTCTGAGACTATCACAGTGCAGGTGCATTTATACGGAGACTTGATTACAGGTGGATTGTATTTATCATCATTAGTCATTTAGGTCAACATTGGATCATTCAGAGATCCTCACTGAACTTCTGGAGAGAATTTGCTGCACTGAAAGTAAAGGGGCTGAATAATTTTGCACGCCCAATTTTTCAGTTTTTGATTTGTTAAAAAAGTTTGAAACATCCAATAAATGTCGTTCCACTTCATGATTGTGTCCCACTTGTTGTTGATTCTTCTTTATGTTTGAAGCCTGAAATGTGGCAAAAGGTCGCAAAGTTCAAGGGGGCCGAATACTCGCAAGGCACTGTATATATATATATATATATATATATATATACAGTTAAAGTCGGAAGTTTACATACACTCAAACTCATTCAAACTCCTTTTCAACCACTCCACAAATTTCTAGTTAACAAACTATAGTTTTGGCAAGTCGGTTAGGACATCTGCTTTGTGCATGACAAAAGTCATTTTTCCAACAATTGCTTACAGACAGATTATTTCACTTATAATTAATTGTATAATAATTCCCTTCTGTGGGAAAGAAGTTGTAGTGTACCTATGATGAAAATTACAGGCCTCTCTCATCTTTTTAAGTGGGATAACTTGCACAATTGGCGGCTGACTAAATACTTTTTTGCCCCACTGTATATATATACAGTACCAGTCAAATGTTTGGACCCGCCTACTCATTCAAGCACTATTTGGTAAAATACTAAGTCCATATTATGGCAAGAACAGCTCAAATAAGCAAAGAGAGGCGACAGTCCATCATAACTTTAAGACATGCAGATCAGTCAATCCGGAAAAGGTCAATAACTTTGAAAGTGCAGTCGCAAAAACCAAGCCCTATGATGAAACTGGCTCTCATGAGGATGGTGCAGACGACCCAAAACTGAGGAAGGCCCGAAAGATCGTCAAGAACTCCAGTTACCCGAGCCACTGACTTTTCATTCTGTTACCATCTGGCGAGTATTGGGTCTCCAACCAACATGCTGTTCTAATATAAACTATTGATTCCACTACCCACTTTATATTGTTAATACAGTGTTATAAACTGATAACAGGACATTCTCCAAACACCCGACAGGGCCAACATCCCCGTTATTTGCAAGAGGAAGAAACGCAGGTACAGGGGACACAGAGCGGGATGCCTCGTGAGGACCCGCAGAAGGCGAGTGGGAAAGCTGCTGTTACCGTCAATACTACTCGCCAACGTGCAATCACTGGACAATAAATTAGACGAGTTACGATCGCAAATATCCTACCAACAGGACATCAAAAACTGTAATATCCTATGTTTCACGGAATCGTGGCTGAATGACGACATGGATATTCAGCTAGCGGGATATACGCTGCACCGGCAAGATAGAACAGCACACTGTTCTAAGAGGGGGGGGGGGGGGGGGGTCTGTGCATATTTGTATACAACAGCTGGTGCACGAAATCTGAGGAAGTCTCTAGATTTTGCTCACCTGAAGTAGAGTATATTGTATAGCTGATAAGTTTTCAGCTATACTTTTTGTGGCTGTTTATTTTACCACCACAGACAGATGCTGGCACTAAGACCGCACTCAGTCAGGTGTATAAGGAAATAAGCAAACAGGAAACCACTCACCCAGAGGCGGCGCTCCTAGTGGCCAGAGACTTTAATGCAGGGAAACTTAAATCAGTTCTACCAAATTTCTATCAACATGTTAAATGTGCAACCAGAGGGAAAAAACTAATTCTAGATCACCTGTACTCCACACACAGAGACGCATACAAAGCTCTCCCTCGCCCTCCATTTTGTAAATCCGACCACAACTATATCCTCCTGATTCCTGCTTACAAACTAGAATTGAAGTAGGAAGCACCAGTGACTCAGTCTATAAAAAGTGGTCAGATGAAGCAGATGCTAAATTACAGGACTGCTTTGCTATCACAGACTGGAACATGTTCCGGGATTCTTCCGATGGCATTGAGGAGTACACCACATCAGTCACTGGCTTTATCAATAAGTGCATCGAGGATGTCGTCCCCACAGTGACAGATCACGCTCTCCATAACCGACGTGAGTAAGACCTTTAAACAGGTCAACATACACAAGGCTGCAGGGCCAGACGGATTACCAGGACGTGTGCTCCGGGCATGTGCTGACCAACTGGCAGGTGTCTTCACTGACATTTTCAACATGTCCCTGATTGAGTTTCTAATACCAACATGTTTCAAACACACCACCATAGTCCCTGTGCCCAAGAACACAAAGGCAACCTGCCTAAATGACTACAGACCAGTAGCACTCACGTCCGTAGCCATGAAGTGCTTTGAAAGCACTGAGCCATGAAAAGCTTTGAAACCCTAGATCCACTCCAATTTGCATACCGGCCAAACAGATACACAGATGATGCAATCTCTTGCACTCCACACTGCCCTTTCCCACCTGGACAAAAGGAACACCTATGTGAGAATGCTATTCATTGACTACATACAACTCAGCGTTCAACACCATAGTACCCTCAAAGCTCATCACTAAGCTAAGGATCCTGGAACTAAACACCTCCCTCTGCAACTGGATCCTGGACTTCCTGACAGGCCGCCCCCAGGTGGTGAGGGTAGGCAGCAATACATCTGCCACGCTGATCCTCAACACTGGAGCCCCCCAGGGGTGCGTGCTCAGTCTCCTCCTGTACTCCCTGTTCACCCACAACTGCATGGCCAGGCACGACTCCAACACCATCATTAAGATTGCAGACGACACAACAGTGGTAGGCCTGATCACCGACAACGATGAGACAGCCTATAGGGAGGAGATCAGAGACCTGACCGGGTGGTGCCAGAATAACAACCTATCCCTCAACGTAACCAAGGCTAAGGAGATGATTGTGGACTACAGGAAAAGGAGGATCGAGTACGCCCCCATTCTCATCGACGGGGCTGTAGTGGAGGAGGTTGAGAGCTTCAAGTTCCTTGGTGTCCACATCACCAACAAACTAGAATGGTCCAAACACACCAAGACAGTCGTGAAGAGGGCACGACAAAGCCTATTCCCCCTCAGGAAACTAAAAAGATTTGGCATGGGTCCTGAGATCCTCAAAAGGTTCTCCAGCTGCAACATCGAGAGCATCCTGACTGGTTGCATCACTGCCTGGGTATACAGAGGGTAGTGCGTACGGCCCAGTACATCACTGGGGCAAAGCTGCCTGCCATCCAGGACCTCTACACCAGGCGGTGTCAGAGGAAGGCCTTAAAAATTGTCAAAGACCCCAGCCACCCCAGTCATAGACTGTTCTCTCTACTACCGCATGGCAAGTGGTACCGGAGTGCCAAGTCTCGGACAAAAGGTATTCTCAACAGTTTTACCCCCAAGCCATAAGACTCCTGAACAGGTAATCAACTGGCTACCCAGACTATTTGCATTGTGTGCCTCCTCCAACCCCTATTTTACGCTGCTGCTATTCTCTGTTTATCATATATGCACAGTCACTTTTAACTATACTTTCATGTACATATGTACATACTACCTCAATTGGCCCGACCAATCAGTGCTCCCACACTTTGTCTAACCGGGCTATCTGCATTGTGTCCCGCCACCCACCGCCCGCCAACCCCTCTTTACGCTACTGCTACTCTCTGTTCATCATATAAGCATAGACACTTTAACCATATCTACATGTACATACTACCTCAACCAGCCTGACTAACCAGTGCCTGTATGTAGCCTCGCTACTTTTATTTTACACTGTCTTTTTACTGTTGTTTTTATTTCTTTACCTACCTATTCTTCACCTAATACCTTTTTTGCACTATTGGTTAGAGCCTGTAAGTAAGCATTTCACTGTAAGGTCTACTACACCTGTTGTATTCGGCGCACGTGACAAACTTTGATTTGAAGTACAGTTCATTATTACTATGCATATTATCCCTTGCACATCTGTTCTGCTTTTTTTCTGGAGGAGGAAATTGAAAATATGTAACCAACTCTGTATGGCTTCATTTAAAAAGGAGGATACTTTAAACAGGGTTTCATTGCCATCACTCAGCATCACTGCCTTCCTTGGACAAGTATTTTCATACACTGTGCCACTGGTTTATGGTTTAATATAAACTGAGTGTATAAAGTTAACTATAAAGATTTTAAAGAGGCTGTAAAGTAACTGTGGATCAAAGTTTCAGGCAACCCCATGCGTCAATGTGTGGCGAACATCTGTGGGACTGAGATTTAGCCTAAATATTTAACCACGACTTTGTGTACATGAAAAACAAGACATTGACAGTGGTGGTGACGGCAGTTGCGTTGGGACAGAGCATACATTATGCATATTGGGGAAAGGGAAGGAGATCACTTGCTGTCACTTCAGATGCCGTTCTTATACACAGAGGATTGGGAATGCATTTAACAACAAGACTCCTGCTGGAAGACAGTGCAGGAATGATGAGATATGTATATAAAGGAGAGGAGGAAAACACACACAAATACACACACACACACACACACACACACACACACACACACACACACACACACACACACACACACACACACACACACACACACACACACACACACACAGTGCAAGAGAGAGATGAAGCAGATATCAGACAGAAGGATTTGTTTGACTGCAAGTGAGTTGTGGGAAGCAGCAAATAAAGCAGCTTAGAATTGAAAACATATTGAGCTGCTCGAAAGCAAGCATTTGTTGTGAGCGAGACTGGAGAGAGGGAGCGACAAAGACAAAAGAGAGGGAAAGAAAGTCGTTTGAAGGAGTTTAGAGGTTGCAAGAGCTAGGGAAGATTGTGAAACAGACAATAGGACTAGACTACTTCACCGCTTTTTTCAGTGCAGGCCTGTAACATCACTTTTCATCAACGTTTAATAAACAAAATGTAATTCTTGTTTATAGGTTTTGTTTACAGGTCTGATTTTGATGGCAATTAGTACCAATTTCGCTGTTTGTAGAGCTGAGCACACAGTACTGAACCTCCAGATCCTCTACTAGTGGATGTGTGGATGTTGTTTCTAGTGCATCACATTGTGACCGGCCACAGACTGTAAACAACCGAATTGAGTAAATATAACAGTGAATTACTTCTACCCTTCCTCAATGGCTGTTTAAAACACTGTTGATGTGGTGAGACATAGGTGTGTGTCCCAAATGGCGCCCTAATCCCTATATAGTGCACTACTTTTGACTGGAGCCCTATGGTAGTGTACTACACAGGGAATAGGGGGCCATTTGTGACGCATCCACGAGAGACGCTTTCTCTCCTGCTCTAAGAAAGCTGGAGTTAGATAAACAGAGCAAACAATGCCCAAATTTGGTCATTCTCTTAGTACTGTATATTTTGTGATTGACAAGTCTATTCTGGAATGCTGTATTCACAGAAAAAAACAGAATTCCAAAAATACATCCAGATTGTTCTGTCTGTATAGCACAGATTTTGCTCATTGAAAATGACTGACTGATTCTTCTTGGTACGCATTGGATTGGACATCTCATAACAAAACGGAACTAGTGGCTTGCTCCTGTGATAGAGGTCTGCATCCCAAATGGCACCCTATTCCCTACATAGTGCACTACTTTTGACCAGGACCTTGGACTACTTTTGACCAAAACCCACCTCTGGTCAAAAGTAGTATACTACTCACATACACTATATAGGGAATAGGGTGACATTTGGGAAACCATCCCCTGGACTCTGGACCGTCAGGAAATGAGGTCGTCTCCATAGTTACCTATTTGTCTCTCCAGGTCGGCAGCCTCGTCGGGTGTGGCGCGGGGCAGGACCCCCGGGTCACTGAAGCTGGCCCTGAAGAGCATCCCCAGCACAAAGAAAAACAACACCCCTCCGATCACTGGGATGGCTGGGGTCAGGTTGGACGCCAGGAACGGACAGCTGCACGAGAGAAGATAAAAAGAAAGGTTTAAGTAAGAATGGAAAAGTACGTAGGCCTAATTGGTAGCTGTTCTTAGTGTGGTCTCTGTATTTGAGTGGGTGGAATGTTTACAACTAATAAAACTGTTAGGACAAACAGACATGCACGCACACACACACACACACAAACAGACACGCACAGACAGTAATTATTTGATTAGCTAACTCACTTATCCCAATCCCAGTGTTTTGTTCATGAACAGATGTTGGTCAGTGCAATCACATTAAAGCACTACTGTCATGTCCTTTGTATCTGACTTCATCAGGTGACAAGACAAGAGGGCCAGGGCCAATGAGTAATGGCCTTCCTGGAAAGTGAAAATGAATAGCCTGCTTTTCAGTGGCACAATTCAACACACCCCATAGGGCTCTGGTGAAAAGTAGTGCACAATTTTATCCTTCTGAGACCCAAGCATTTCATTTTTGTCTTCTCTAGTGAATGTCAGTTCTTGGTCTGTATCTCTGAGGCCATATAAGCCACAGTATTCAGTGAGATGTGTGTGGGTGTGACCTTGACAACTTTATCTTCTTGGTTCTTAAAAAAATGTCTGCCATCAAAATGAGCATATATTCTAGAAATTTTAAAATAAGTTTGATTAATTAATTACACACACTCCTTCGATATAAAGTTGTTTTTGATGAAAATGAAAATGTGTCAGTGTGTCACTTTCATGAGGTTGGAGTAATAACATGTTCAACTACTTAAGACATTGGTTCAAATCTAGGTTGTGCCTTTTTTTTTGTTTAAGAAAATGAACAACTTAAGAAGAACTGTTCACTTCTCTCATTGACTTCTCCGGCCTGGTCTGTTTCGCCTATTTTGCAAGCTTTCCCGGAAGTCTAGCTATGTTGCGCCTCTGGGTTTAGAAACGCTGTGCTTTAATGTAAATGTGTTCATGTTTACATCCTAATGACCACGACAGAGGACAATTTTGCACATACAATAAAAGATAAATAACAATATTTTCCAACTTTTTTTCTTCGTAAAATGTTGTTTCCCACCCCAAACACTTCTTATGCAAAAAAAAAAAAAAGTGTTTCCCAAACGTATTTTTTATTTTGGGTCTCAGGAGGATATAGGGAATATGGTGCCATTTGGAATGCATCCACTGACTGAAATCTACTGGCCCTAGGGCTGAGAAGAAAAACCATTTCCAAGCATCTTACTCGACTGGCATCCGTGACAAAGCCATGAAATGAAAGGTACGCCCTCGTGTTTATTTTCACATTATTTATAGATATGAACAGAGGCTCCCTTCTTCTCTTCTCAAAGCCTGCTGCTGTCTGTGTATCTAGTAGCACATTCTATGCATATGGCAATGGTATGGCGCTACGTGAATTTTACCATACAAAGGGCATGACCTTCTGTGCAATTAAAAAATATATAAAGTAAAAGTAAGCCTTGTCTGAGCCAGAAAAGCTCCTGCCCTGTTGGCCAATCTCCTGTTTATAGCGTGAGGTAGCATTATGTACGCTACAAGTACACCCCCTGGACTGGGCGCTTTCCATAAATATGTTATGGCCTTATATACATTTTTCCATTCAAATGGAATGGCCTCCCACAACAACAGTCACTGACTGTCTGCTGTGGATTCAGCTCTAATGCAAATAGTACACTCCAGGAAGCCCCCGATACGATATTATCACGATGCAGGTACGATTAGTATTGCGATTCTATGAGGGCTGACCCGAGATTTCATTTCGTTTGCGGTCGCAAATTTATCAAAAAATATGTCATGCCCGATATCCACCAGATGCTGTGTTTTGTTTTGTCGAATGTCTAACCCGCATTTTATGTACCCGAGGCACATGTACTTCGCTTTTCAACTCTCTAAAAGCTAGGTAGTTGGAGTCTGTGTGTACTCCCGTTTGTACCACTGCACGGTAAAGCAACACACAAGTTGAACATATTGAATGAATGTAGTACGCAGCCTAGTGAGGCACCCCGAACGTAATGTTGCGTACTGCTCCATTGAAATTGAATGACATCCGCCGGAAAGCAAGACTATGATGCATCTGGTGGACATTAAGCGTGGACTAATTCATTGCGAAGGCCGCGGGGATGGCTCGGTCCATCTCTCTGCACAAGGCGCGTCTCTCTCCGGCCAGTTTGTGCACACCCATTGTTTCATAACTTAATTGTGTGAATTATTAGCCCTTTTATTGTTAGTGACTATCAATTCCTCATTACATATATCACCAGTAATACATTTACCGTTAATTCCCATATTTTCTCATCTACAATGTTTGTTTGGTTAGTCATTTCTGTTAATGAATACACTCGTTTACCGTTCTCATCGTCGGAGTGGACATGTTGTTTGCAGAGCTCACAACCTATGCTACACTTGTGAGGAACAAGTTTTGGTTTATTTCATTCCATTTACGAGTTGTCAATTTATGAATTGTCTTTTTTTTTGCGCTCCTGTCAATGTTGAGTAAAGACGCGCACCTGATGCATGGAATGCATGGAAGAAAGCTTAGGCTACCTGGCCTGCGCGCAAATGTACACATTTGGGGATGTCTGATAGTTTTTCTGATTGTCTTAACTCACCACTGCTAATGAGCTGTGGAGCTTCTCAAAGTATTTTTTCTTCGCCTCAAACAGCAAGTAAACCAAGTCTGTTTTTTACATCCATTGAGAATGATATACAATAGCTCCTCAATGTATTTGACAATTCTTACCAGCTCTCTCCCTTATAACCACCAAGCCTCGGTGTGAAAGGGGAAAATATCATGCAGTGAAAACGTCATAAAATACCTGATTAAGCTACTTTCTTATCCATTGCGAAGTTCTGCAAATACAGCGGTGTCTGTCTGGAGCTCACTGCAGTGGTAAACTGAGGGCCCAGAATAGTTTATACAATGTTTCAAGTTTGCTAGAGCGACCTGAGGGACGGACCCAGTTGATAGTTGATATGAATGAACTTGCAGTTTAATAGATGATATGTTTCCAGTTCGATGCGACAGGCAGAGTAGAGAGATGAATGTGATTGAAATAACATGAACAAACCTCCATGTGTAGCCAATGTGATTTAGGGCTATAGGATATTTCTTTTTAAATCATGATATTTTCTACCTACAATGTTTTTATTTTTTGGCTTTATTGAGCCTTTTTTTATACCCATAATAGTACAAAAATACATTATTATAATTGAAGTGTTCCACGGAAATGTGTATATGAAAATCATAACTGGCATGCAGATCGGTTAGAAATTGTAAGATACATTGTGTATGTGGAAAAAAAAAAAAGATAAATTGTCAAGTTGGCACTCCCCATGAAAAAGCTTTCCGACCCCTGGTGTAGCCTATTACCAGCAACTTCAGGAGCATGATGGCAAAATCTGTGAAGGCCAGCAGGAGCAGGAGGGTCAGGAACAGTTTTTTCCCTTGGGGTTATCTTGATCTCTTATTTATTCAAACAGTGCACTTAAAGCATCAAGCTCAGTGCATATAGTTGATTTGATTAAAACACATAGGGTGTGTCTATATATATATATAGAAAAATTGTGCAATTGGTCGAAAGAACAGACAACATTTTGGTCTGGGACAGCACTAGATTCTATATGTATTACGATTCGATATGGCAATTTCAATGCAATTCACTGTTCCAAACATTGGTCACTATAATTATCCTGTAGAGGGATAAGAGAGAGTCATGAGAAAATGAGTTTGATCAGTCAGGGACATAAGTACTCAAACCATATTAGCTCACCATATAAAGTGGAAATCTGCAGTTCAAACAATAACAAAGCAGTCTCTAAGCCACTATTTTGGTAGAACACTGAGGGATGGGGCTAGAGAAATGTAACCATTCTCAAACTCATGGACAGAGTTATGGATACAAGGACCGACCATCCACGATATCAAAATTATACAGTGTTTGTTTATATTTACCTAGTTTACAAACAAAGACAAAAACAAGCTTATATTTTGGGTTCTGATGGGGTAGGACAGTTGAACTAAGCTCATAGGCATCTAAGTTATATTCTTCAAGAATCAACTGGTATATATCATCCATTTAAAGGTCTAAAAAATGGACGTAGCAACTGCAGATTGCCCCTTTAACGGTAACATCTTAGCGAAATAAAGAAACATTTTTTTTTCATTTTATTTTTTGAATCAACACTTTGTCATATAAATTGATATCGTAAAAAAATGATACTGCTGTATCAATTTTTCCCACATCACTAATATCTTACCTTCAGCACTCTGGTCGATATCTTTAAAACATCCATTAGTACTGATGATCCATATTCTTAGGCAACCTTACCATTAAGAACTTTACCTCTGTCTGCAAGACTGAGTGAGAGGACAGAGCGACTGGTCCTAGGGGTTAGTAAGAACAGCCCCAGATCCTGTTATTCTGGGCTTGGTGGGGAGATTCATCAAATACTCCACTATGGCTCCTCTCACAAGACTTCAGTCATTCTCAGATCATGGCAATCTCCCAAATGGCATCTTGGTCAAAACTACTGCACTGTGTAGTAAGTAGGGTGCCATTTGGGACGCAGCCCATAATATAAATGTTTGGGAAAGATTTGGAATGTTCCTTCCTAAATTAGATTGAGTATTATCTATTATACAACGATTTGATTAGAACAAGGATTGGATGTCCATTCATATTTTAGTGGGTACAATATCCAAATCAAAATCTTTCATGAAATAACCCCATGTAGGTTCCCTTAATAAAGTGCTCTATGTGTTGTTCCAATATCAGACATTGAGATCTCCATCATTTCATGGGGGGGTTATGTTGAGCTCAGGTTTGATTCATTGGTTTCAGGTTATAGCCTAGGCAGTGAGGGTAGAGGAGCACCTCTAAAACTAAATTAAATATTAAATGGTAGTAGTCATGAAGTGAAATACCATGCTTTTATCCACTTACTGCTGCATAGTCAGTGTTGACTGATATGAGAGCAGTATAGCTGCCACTTTAGCACTGTGAGGCGGCTACACGGGAATTGAATTAGACCGAAACCCAGAGACCTTATCAGTCCGTCATAATTGGGATTGGAAATAGCTGCAGAAAGTTTCCAAGTAGTAGCTTAGTCCTTCCTTTTTTTTGTCCTTCTTAGGAGGAGGTTATCAACCAAGAAGACGTGGATGTCGATTATGGCAGCCCCCCGCACCGTTCAGATTCAGAGGGGTTGGGTTAAATGCGGAAGACACATTTCAGTTGAAGGCATTCAGTGTTATACAACTGACTAGGTATACCCCTTTCCCAATGTTGTTGTTGGCATGTTACCCAAAACAGGGATAATTGTCAGAGGGCTTGAATCTGGTGAATCTGGCACACAGTGGAGGGAAAGGTTGGGTAGGGACATTGTAGCGAGTCTTTCAATCTACAGTATATAGCTGCATTTCTCTATCCCACAGCCTTTGTAAAAGGACTGTGCCCCTTGGTATACAGACTATGGAATATGGACAGTCTTAGATACTGTACTGGAAAAACAGTCTGAATGAAAGCTTAAAAATACACAAGGACAGTATCTTCTGGACCCCAAATTTCAGGCAATGGTGTTCTGGGCCCTATTATTATAAATGTATCCCCATGAATCAAATGAATGTTTCTCAGCCTTGAGAAGAGGAGAAGTGAAAACATTCAGACATCATCATCTTTCAGTCATTTCATTTTCTGATGCTCTATGTAAAAATCACGAAACAACATGCAAACGTTAACCAGCAGTTGATCCATTCCATGGTTGAATCACGACACATTAATTTGACCATTTGTGCTATGTTTCCCAGGCAAATCCCAGAGCATGTTGGACTATAAACGGATGCATGTTTTGGCTCTTCACTCAGGCTAGAGGATTGTAATTACTTTAGTCTTATCCTTGAGTCAAACACAACCAAGAGAAACCAAGGCTGACTGCATCCCAAATTGCGAAAGTATTCACCCCCCTTGGCATTTTTCCAGTTTTGTTGTCTTACAACCTGGGAATTAAAATAGATTTTTTTGGGGGGGTTTGTATCATTTACACAACATGCCTACCACTTTGAAGATGCAAAATACTTTTTATTGTGAAACAAAGAAGAAATAAGAGAAAAAAATTGAAAACTTGAGCGTGCATAACTATTCACCCCCCCAAAGTCAATACTTTGTAGAGCCACCTTTTGCAACAATTACAGCTGCAAGTCTCTTGGGGTATGTCTCTATACGCTTGGCTCGTCTAGGCACTGGGATTGTTATTCATTCTTCAAGGCAAAACTGCTCCAGCTCCTTCAAGTTGGATGGGTTCCGCTGGTCTACAGCAATCTTTAAGTCATACCACATATTCTCAATTGGATTGAGGTCTGGGCTTTGACTAGGCCATTCCAAGACATGTAAATGTTTCCCCTTAAACCACTCGAGTGTTGCTTTAGCAGTATGCTTAGGGCCATTGTCTTGCTGGAAGGTGAACCTCCGTCCCAGTCTCAAATCTCTGGAAGGCAGACAGGTTTCCCTCAAGAATTTCCCTGTATTTAGCACCATCCATCATTCCTTCAACTCTGACCAGTTTCCCAGTCCCTGCCGATGAAAAACATCCCCACTGCATGGATGGTGTTTTCGCGGTGATGAGACGTGTTGGGTTTGCGCCAGACATAGCTTTCCTTGACGGCCAAAAAGCTACATTTTAGTCTCCTCTGACCAGAGTCCCTTCTTCCATACATTTGGGGAGTCTCCCATGTGCCTTTTGGCAAACACCAAATGTGTTTGCTTATTTTTTTCTTTAAGCAATGGATTTTCTGGCCACTCTTCTATAAAACCCAGCTCTGTGGAGTGTTAGACTTAAAGTGGTCCTATGGACAGATACTCCAATCTCCGCTGTGGAGCTTTGCAGCTCCTTCCGGGTTATCTTTGGTCTCTTTGTTGCCTCTCTGATTGATTAATTCCCTCCTTGCCTGGTCCGTGAGTTTTGGTGGGGGGCCCTCTCTTGGCAGGTTTGTTGTGGTGCCATATTCTTTCCATTGTTTTATAATGGATTTAATGGTGCTCTGTGGGATGTTCAAAGTTTCTGATATTTTTTTTATAACCAAACCCTGATCTGTACTTCTCCACAACTTTGTCCCTGACCTGTTTGGAGAGCTCCTTGGTCTTCATGGTGCCGCTTGCTTGCTGGTGCCCCTTGCTTAGTGGTGTTGCAAACTCTGGGGCTTTTCAGAACTGGTGTATATATACTGAGATCATGTGACAGATCATTTGACACTTAAATAAAGTCCACCTGTGTGCAATCTAACTAATTATGTGACTTCTGAAGGTAATTGGTTGCACCAGATATTATTTAGGGGCTTCATAGCAAAAAGGGGGTGAATACAAATGCACACACAATTTTTTGAAACAAGTAATTATTTTCATTTCACTTCACCAATTTGGACTATTTTGTGTATGTCCATTACATGAAATCCAAATAAAAATCCATTAAAATTACAGGTTGTAATTCAACAAAATAGGGAAAACACCAAGGGCGTTGGTCAAAAGTAGTGCACTATATAGGGAACAGGATACAACCTAAATCAAACTGGGACTCTCTTCCAGTTGCCTTGCAAGCTGTTGGTTCGACAGGACACAAAGAGCTCAAGAGGAAACTGTTACTACGGAAACGGGAACACTACGGTGCCATGTTTTGGTATGGAATGTGGGAGGAATGAAAGACCACAGAGGGAAAGGTGGGGGATGGGGAGAGAGACAGGAAAATCTCTGTCAGTCATCCCTCGACTCTCTGCATATTACCATTGATGTCAAATGAATGAATATGCATGTGATAACATTGGGCCTTTACAAGCTGTCATGAGCAATTCTAATTGAAGACATCTGTGTATGTGACTTAATTGCCTTATATTGGTGACATTTTAGCACTCAATGAGTAGGCCATTGAATTGCAGGCTTTTCAGGCTGATACACTAAGCAAATCCAAAAAGGTTTTTAATTGGAACCCGTTTTGATTGCAATTATGTAAACCTTTAAAAATGACCCTTTGGAAACCTGCAGAAATTAGAGATCGATGGGTTGGACGATCCTTTTCTCCTCAACCATCTTGAAAAAAATGTATACTTCAAAACTGGAAATCAACCAATGCTCCATCGTTAAAAACATGGAAAAGTCAAATACTTTATTATCTAAATGTTGAAAGTGCATTGGGCGACTGAGAGAAACAAAATGCTGCAGTTTGAGGCCATGTGGCGGAGAGTGACATGGGTGCTGGAGATGGATGGAGGTGTAAGCAGGTGGGTCTGAGCAAGGGTGATGTTGTGGATGTTTGTATGCATCTGTTGTCATTTGTATGTGTATGTTTTGTATGGTTTAAATATTTATATTAAAACAATTTGAATAAAAAGGAAGCTTAGAGATCTATGGAAACGTTTCACAGACCTTCAACGTGCGAGAAAGGATCACAGAGGAAGTCTTGCTGACTTAGTTAACATTTATGTACACTGCGTTCAGCCTTTCCTTCCAGCTCTCTGCTGCCAATGACTGGAACGAACTGCAAAAATCACTGAAGCTGGAGACTCATATCTCCCTCACTAACTTTAAGCACCAGCTGTCAGAGCAGCTCACAGATCACTGCACATGTACATAGCCCATCTGTAAATAGCCCATCCATCTACGTCATCCCCATACTGTTATTTGATTTATTTTTCTCCTTTGCACCCCCGTATCTCTACTTGCACACTCATCTTCTGCACATCTATCACTCCAGTGTTTAATTGCTATACTGTAATTATTTCGCCACTATGGCCTATTTATTGCCTTACCTTCCTTAACCTACCTCATTTGCACACACTGTGTATAGAATTGATCTATTGTATTGTGTTGTTGTTTGTGTTGCACTACTTTGCTTTATCTTGGCCAGGTCGCAGTTGGAAATGAGAACTTGTTCTCAACTAGCCTACCTGGTTAAATAAAGGTGAAATAAAAAAACATTTCAAGATAAAAATTCAGAAAGTATTCAGACACCTTCCCTTATTCCACATTGTTACATCACAGCCTTATTCTAAAATTAATGAAATCGTTTCCCCCTCATCATACTACACACAATACCCCATAACGACAAAGCAAAAACAGCTTTGTAGAAATGTTTGCAAATAAAAACGGAAATATAATATTTACATAAGTATTCAGACCCTTTACTCAGTATAACCAGGATCTCCAGGAGATGTTTCTCCAAGACCTGCGCCACCTGTCTGTTACTGTCCTCATCGCCCCTGGGACTGTGGCATCGACCTGCTTGCAGGCTCTACGCCTCCGCATCTACCCTCTGTTGGTGGCTGAAACCAAGGCCATGGAGGAGTACATCCAAGAGGCTCTCCAACGGGGTTTCATCCGAATGTCCACCTCCCCTGAGTTGGCGGGCTTCTTCTTCATTGCCAAGAAGGATGGAGATCTACACCCGTGCATCATTTACAGAGGACTCAATTCCATCACCACCAAGTACCGCTACCCTCTCCCGTTTGTGCTGGCCGCGATCGAACAGCTCAGTGGGGCCCGTTTCTTTTTAATACCAAATTGGACCTCCGGAGTGCCTACAACTGATCCGCATCCGGGAGGGGAATGAATGGAAAACTGCATTCAGAACGATGTCTGGTCACTATGAGTACTTGGTGATGCCTTATGGATTAGCCAATGCTCCGTCAGTGTTCCAGGCATTTGTTAACGAGGTGTTCCGGGACATGCTTGGACACAAGTGGTGGCCATGTATATCAACGACATCCTGGTCTACTCGGTCACCTTGGAGGATTACATCGCCAACGTCAGAGTTGTCCGGGAACAACTCCTGGAGAATAACCTGTATGTGAAAGCGGAGAAGTGCCAGTTGCATCAGGTCGCTGTCTCCTTCTTAGCATCAGTCCATAGGGAGTTATGATGGAGAGGAAGGTTGGATGCAGTCAGGTCATGGCCAGTCTCAATCACCATAAAGGGGCTACAACGTTTTTTGGGGGTTTGCCAACTTCTACCGCCGCTTCATTAGGAACTTCAGCTCCATCGCCTCTCCTCCTCTCCTCCCACGTCAATGGTGGTCCCCGTAAGTTGGTGTGAAGTCCTGCAGTCAATGAGGCCTTCCGTATACTTCACCTCTGCCCCTTTGCTGAAACACCCAGATCCTACACTGCCCTTCGAGGTGGAGGTAGACACTTCAGAAGTGGGCGTGGGGGCCGTCCTGTCCCAACGTCAAGGTAACCCACAGAAATTGTATCCATGTGCATACTACTAAAATAAACTGTCTCCTGCAGAGATTAACTATGACTTTGGCGACCGGGAGCTCTTGGCGGTGAAGTTGGCATTAGAGGTGTGGAGACACTGGCTGGAGGGCGCCAAGGACCCATTTCTCATCCTCACCGACCATCGGAACCTGGAGTACATACGGACAGCGAGGCGGCTGAACCAGCGCCAAGCAAGGTGGGCCCTTTTCTTCACTAGATTTGACTTCACCTTGTCATATCGCCCAGGTTCAAAGAACATCAAAGCCGATGCCCTGTCCCATCTCTACGATTTGGGAGATGTTTTTCTGTCCTGAGTGCACCCATCATTCTGCCCTTCCGAGTCGTTGCCCCCGTGCTTTGGGACGTAGATGTGGACATTCGCCAGGCTCTGGAGAGGGAACCCGTGTTCCCACAGGGATAAGGGATCGGATGTTGCCCTGGGCGTAGGGCTGAGCGATATGGCAAATAAATTATCACGATATATACAGTGCCTTGCGAAAGTATTCGGCCCCCTTGAACTTTGCGACCTTTTGCCACATTTCCGGCTTCAATCATAAAGATATAAAACTGTATTTTTTGTGAAGAATCAACAACAAGTGGGACACAATCATGAAGTGGAACGACATTTATTGGATATTTCAAACTTTTTTAACAAATCAAAAACTGAAAAATTGGGCGTGCAAAATTATTCAGCCCCCTTAAGTTAATACTTTGTAGCGCCACCTTTTGCTGCGATTACAGCTGTAAGTCGCTTGGGGTATGTCTCTATCAGTTTTGCACATCGAGAGACTGAATTTTTTTCCCATTCCTCCTTGCAAAACAGCTCGAGCTCAGTGAGGTTGGATGGAGAGCATTTGTGAACAGCAGTTTTCAGTTCTTTCCACAGATTCTCGATTAGATTGAGGTCTGGACTTTGACTTGGCCATTCTAACACCTGGATATGTTTATTTTTGAACCATTCCATTGTAGATTTTGCTTTATGTTTTGGATCATTGTCTTGTTGGAAGACAAATCTCCGTCCCAGTCTCAGGTCTTTTGCAGACTCCATCAGGTTTTCTTCCAGAATGGTCCTGTATTTGGCTCCATCCATCTTCCCATCAATTTTAACCATCTTCCCTGTCCCTGCTGAAGAAAAGCAGGCCCAAACCATTATGCTGCCACCACCATGTTTGACAGTGGGGCTGGTGTGTTCAGGGTGATGAGCTGTGTTGCTTTTACGCCAAACATAACTTTTTGCATTGTTGCCAAAAAGTTCAATTTTGGTTTAATCTGACCAGAGCACCTTCTTCCACATGTTTGGTGTGTCTCCCAGGTGGCTTGTGGCAAACTTTAAATTACACTTTTTATGGATATCTTTAAGAAATGTCTTTCTTCTTGCCACTCTTCCATAAAGGAGATCTTTGTGGGCTATACTCGGCCCTGTCTCAGGATGGTAAGTTGGTGGTTGAAGATATCCCTCTAGTGGTGTGGGGGCTGTGCTTTGGTAAAGTGGGTGGGGTTATATCCTTCCTGTTTGGCCCTGTCCGGGGGTGTCCTCGGATGGGTCCACAGTGTCTCCTGACCCCTCCTGTCTCAGCCTCCAGTATTTATGCTGCAGTAGTTTGTGTCAGGGGCTAGGGTCAGTTTGTTATATCTGGAGTACTTCTCCAGTTTCAACTGTTATGCCTTCTTATTATTCGAACATGCTGGTCATTTATGAACATTTGAACATCTTGGCCATGTTCTGTTATAATCTCCACCCGGCACAGCCAGAAGAGGACTGGCCACCCCACATATGCGCTCTCTAATTCTCTCTTTTTTTCTCTCTCTCGGAGGACCTGAGCCCTAGGACCATGCCCCAGGACTAACTGACATGATGACTCCTTGCTGTCCCCAGTCCACCTGGCCGTGCTGCTGCTCCAGTTTCAACTGTTCTGCCTTCTTATTATTCGAACATGCTGGTCATTTATGAACATTTGAACATCTTGGCCAAGTTCTGTTATAATCTCAGAGAGTTCTGTTATAATCTCTAAGAGGACTGGCCACCCCACATAGCCTAGTTCCTCTCTAGGTTTCTTCCTAGGTTTTGGCCTTTCTAGGGAGTTTTTCCTAGCCACCGTGCTTCTACACCTGCATTGCTTGCTGTTTGGGGTTTTAGGCTGGGTTTCTGTACAGCACTTTGAGATATCAGCTGATGTACGAAGGGCTATATAAATACATTTGATTTGATTTGTGCAATATACGACTGATTGTTGTCCTATGGACAGAGTCTCCCACCTCAGCTGTAGATCTCTGCAGTTCATCCAGAGTGATCATGGGCCTCTTGGCAGCATCTCCGATCAGTCTTCTCCTTGTATGAGCTGAAAGTTTAGAGGGACGGCCAGGTCTTGGTAGATTTGCAGTGGTCTGATACTCCTTCCATTTCAATATTATCGCTTGCACAGTGCTCCTTGGGATGTTTAAAGCTTGGGAAATCTTTTTGTATCCAAATCCGGCTTTAAAACTTCTTCACAACAGTATCTCGGACCTGCCTGGTGTGTTCCTTGTTCTTCATGATGCTCTCTGCGCTTTTAACGGACCTCTGAGACTATCACAGTGCAGGTGCATTTATACGGAGACTTGATTACACACAGGTGGATTGTATTTATCATCATTAGTCATTTAGGTCAACATTGGATCATTCAGAGATCCTCACTGAACTTCAGGAGAGAGATTGCTGCACTGAAAGTAAAGTGGCTGAATAATTTTGCACGCCCAATTTTTCAGTTTTTGATTTGTTAAAAAAGTTAGAAATATCCAATAAATGTCGTTCCACTTCATGATTGTGTCCCACTTGTTGTTGATTCTTCACGTTTGAAGCCTGAAATGTGGCAAAAGGTCGCAAAGTTCAAGGGGGCCGAATACTTTCGCAAGGCACTTGTATATATATTTTTCATTCGATAACGATAATTAGCACAATATTGATCAAATAATGTTTAAAAGGTGCATATCTGCTTCAGACTCAAGAATTCCTGAACAAACCAAACGCTTTAATGTTTCTTATTTATTGTCAGTAGTAGAATAACTCACAAATAACATTAACTCCACTTTAAAAAAAGCTATAAACCCTTACAAGTTGTGAACAGCAATAGTGCAAGGCAATATGCATTATAACTGTTAGCCTAATGGCACATCACAATTGAAGTTGGGGTAGTTGCTGTCTTACAAGTTACAAGCAAGAAAGACAAGTCTGTCTACGATCTCTGGCTTTTTGCCCTATGGCAGGTCACTATGTTGCCACCTGTGCTAAAAAGCGCGCTCTGAGGGGGAGCTGGTCACAGGAATGCACAGGTAGTGCTTTGCTAGGTGGCTGACTTTGGGAATATTTTTTGGGTGGATCTTCCACCAGTTCAGTGGATTGGTTTCACTGACAGCATCAGGAGACTAAAGGTAGCAGCTGAGTTACTTCTCTAACCAGCTGGATTTCAGTAAGACCTGTGGTGATGGAGCATGGACTTTTGAAAAAACTGCCCAATTAATTTATCTTTTTAGCTGGCAGTTGTGGTGAAGCAGCAGCAACGTCTCCCTGTGCTGGGCTTTCATGTCCCTCATTGACCATCTATGAGACAGCTTTTATGTGGCCCACCTTCTCCTCTTTGATGTAATGCGTTTTAAACCGAAGGTCAACCAACGAGGCTATGTCCAGGAGGTCATCTGTGGCTAGGTCATCATATTTCTCATTCAGATAGTTCATGACTATCTTTTTGATGGTTTGGGTGAGCTCTGTTTCACCATCAGGTTTCATGACCTCTGTATTGAACAGGTGTAGTACTGGCTTCAGATAAGACACACTGACATAGGACTCACCAGACAGAGCATCTGTGAATTCTAGGAGTGGGGTCAATATCTGGTTGATGGACTCAAGAACATCTATATCAGTATAGGTGGGAGCTAAGTGCCGGGTCTTCTGGTCACTGGTCAAGACCTGCGAAATGGCTTTCTCCTGCTCCAAGGACTCTTTGCACCATCTTTTGACATGATCCCCACCTGGTAGGCGACTCTGTCTCCAACTTGTGCTGGGGTAAGTTGTAAGAGATTTTAATACAATTTTAAAATCACAATAATCCCTTTAGTTATATACAAATGTAATATTTAACTTAATCAGTTGATAAAAAAATGCACATTTAGTTTCATCTAACCAATCACTTCAATATACACAATTGACAAGGTTACTTACCAATGGCCTGGCCAAGTGCAGACGATGTCCAAAACATTGCAGTCCATTTGTTGATTTGAGCGGCCATCACCACGCTCGCACCCCTATCCGTTGTAATGCAGACCGGTATGTCTTGACTGAGTCCCCAGGAGGCGATTCACGTCTCGGGTATGGAAAGCCTTCATGGAGAAGCTGGGGGTCACGATAAGCCTCACACCCGGGTACCAGCCTCAGTCCGACGGGCAAGTAGAGAGGATGAACCAGGAGCTGGGGAGGTTCCTTAGGAGTCACTGCGAGGGGGAATGGGCCAGTTCCTTCCCTGGGCAGAGTACGGCCAGAATTCACAGCGTCACTCCTCCACCGGGCTGACCCCCTTCCAGTGTGTCCTGGGATATCAGCCAGCCCTGGCTCCATGGACCCCAAGCCAGACCGAAACTCCTGCGGTGGACGAGTGGTTCAGGTACGTAGAGGAGGTTTGGTCCACTGGCTGGTGCCGTCCTCCGCGACACCCTTCCACCTCCCCTGGATATTGATGGGAGCCCCGCCTATGCTGTCAGGTCCCTCCTGGACTCCTGACGTCGTGGGGGTCGGATCCAGTACCTGGTGGACTGGGAGGGGTACGGTCCAGAGGAGCGCTGTTGGGTCCCGGTGGAAGACATCCTGGATCCCAACATTGCCTGCGATTTCCACCTCCGCGGTCCGGACCAGCCCACTCCTCGCCACCGGGGCCGTCCCCCTGGTCAGCGTTACCCTGCGGCTGTAGCCGTACGTCAGGAGGGGTACTGTCATGTCTAATCATGCTCGCCTGCTCCGGCGCTCGACGTCGCCGGTCAACTAAGCACCGGTCCTGGCAACCCACATTACGCACACCTGGCAACCATCATTGTGCACACCTGCTCCCCATTGTTGCGCACACCTGGACTTCATCATCAACCTGATTATTCTCCCTTTATTTAGCCCTCATTAGCCTCAGTCTTCAGACAGTAGTAGTTTTGTTTACGTTCAGCACGCTACAATTTTGATTATCTTCATGTTTCTTATTATTAAAATCACCTTCTGAACCTGCTCCCTGACTCCCTGCGTATGTGTTACATGAACATTCATAATTATGACATTAAGTATTTATTTAGAAACTTTAAATTGGGAATTATTTTTGGTGTATCATGAATTAGGGACATGAGTGACTTTGCTCCCAGTGATTTTAGCTCTCTGGGTCATACAAGTAGGCTATAGTAAAGTGAGAAAGAGCATAGGCCTACTTGTGTTTTTTGAGCATGTATTTTTTCACATAAAATCCATAAAAAATAAACAAGTTCATATTTTAAAAGTAAATTGTTGTGGGGAAAACAAAGTTGGTTTAACCCTTTGACAAGTACCAACACACGGATGTGAACAATCTACAGTGATCCCTGTTTAGACATTCGCAGAAGTAGCGACTGCATAACACAATCATCCAAACCGGAAAATATAGGCAACGTTAGTCCTAGCGCCAACTGAGGAAAGATTGACGTAACACAAACGGTCCTATTTAGATAGCTCTCGGCTGACAGAAACCATAATATGAATTACCTAATAGCAATTACTATTTACAATTCATCACATCACGGGTGAGCTCACTATTGATTGAAATAATTAAAAGTAAAACAATGTCAAAAAGTTAAATAACTTCTATGCTTGCTTCGAGGCAAGTAACACTGAAGCATGCATGAGAGCATCAGCTGTTCCGGACGACTGTGTGATCAGGCTCTCTGTAGCCGATGTGAGTAAGACCTTTAAACAGGTCAACATTCACAAGGTTGCAGGGCCAGACGGATTACCAGGACATGTACTCCAAGCGGGCACTGAATTTTGGCCCATTCCTCCTGATAGAGCTGGTGTAACTGTGTCAGGTTTGTAGGCCTCCTTGTTCGCACATGCTTTTTCAGTTCTGCCCACAAATTTTCTATAGCATTGAGGTCAGGGCTTTGTGATGGACACTCCAATACCTTGACTTTGTTGTCCTTAAGCCATTTTGCCACACCTTTGGAAGTATGCTTGGGGTCATTGTCCATTTGGAAGACCCATTTGCAACCAAGCTTCAACTTCCTGACGGATGCCTTGAGATGTTGCCTCAATATATTCACATAATTTTCCTCCCTCAATATGCCATCTATTTTGTGAAGTGCACCAGTCCCTCCTGCAGCAAAGCACCCCCACAACATGATGCTGCCACTCCCATGCTACGCGGTTGGGATGGTGTTCTTCAGCTTGCAAGCCTCCCCCTTTTTCCTCCAAACATAACGATAGTCATTATGGCCAAACAGTCCTATTTTTGTTTCATCAGACCAGAGGACATTTCTCAGGAAAGTACGATCTTTGTCCCCATATAAAGTTGCAAACCGTAGTCTGGCTTTTTAGTGGTGGTTTTGGAGCAGTGCCTTCTTCCTTGCTGAGCGGCTTTTCAGGTTATGTCGATATAGGACTCGTTTTACTGTGGATATAGATACTTTTGTACCCGTTTCCTCCAGCATCTTCACAAGGTCCTTTGCTCTTGTTCTGGGATTGATTTGCACTTTTCGGCACCAAAGTACATTCATCTCTAGGAGACAGAACGCGTCTCCTTCCTGAGCGTTATGACGGCTGCATGGTCCCATGGTGTTTATACTTGCATACTATTGTTTGTACAGGTGTTTGGAAATTGCTCCCAAGGATGAACCAGACTTCTGGATGTCTACAATTTTTTTTCTGAGGCCTTGGCTGATTTCTTTTGATTTTCCCATGATGTCAAGCAAAGAGGCACTGAGTTTGAAGGTAGGCCTTGATATACATCCACAGGTACACATCTACTAAATCTTCTAAAGCCATGACATCATTTTCAGGAGTGTTCCAAGCTGTTTAAAGGTACAGTCATCTTATTCTATGTAAACTTCTGACCCACTGGAATTGTGATACAGTGAATTATAAGTGAAATTATTATTCTGTAAACAATTGTTAGAAAGATTACTTGTGTCATGCACAAAGTAGATGTCCTAACCGACTTGCCAAAACTATAGTTTGTTAACAAGAAATGTGTGGAGTGGTTGAAAAACTAGTTTTAATGATTCCAACCTAAGTGTATGTAAACTTCTGACTTCAACTGTACATATAAATATATGGATGAGCGATGAGCGAGCGGCATAGGAAAGATGCAATAGATGGTATAAAATACAGTTTACACATATGAGATGAGAAATGCAAGATATGTAAACATTATTAAAGCGGCATTATTAAAGTGACTAGTGATCCATTTATTAAAGTGGCTAATGATTTCAAGTCTGTATGGAGGCAAGCAGCCTCTCTGTGTTAGTGATGGCTGTTTAACAGTCTGATGGCCTTGAGATAGAAGCTGTTTTTCAGTCTCTCAGTCCCAGCTTTGATGCGCCTGTACTGACCTCGCCTTCTGGATGGTAGCGGGGTGGACAGGCGGTGGCTCGTGTGGTTGTTGTCCTTGATGATATTTTTGGCCTTCCTGTGACATCGGGTGGTGTAGGTGTCCTGGAGGGCAGGTAGTTTCCCCCCGGAGATGCGTTGTGCAGACTACACCACCCTCTGGAGAGCCTTGCGGTTGTCGGCGATGCAGTTTCTGTACCAGGCGGTGATACAGACCGACAGGATGCTCTCAATTGTGCAGCTGTAAAAGTTTGTGAGGGTTTTTCTTCAGAATCCTGTGGTTGAAGAGGCGCTGTTGCGCCTTCTTCACCACGCTGTCTGTGTGGGTGGACCATTTCAGTTTGTCCGTGATGTGTACGTCGAGGAACTTAAAATGTTCCTCCTTTTCCACTGCTGTCCCTTCGATGTGGATAGGGGGGTGTTCCCTCAGCTGTTTCATGAAGTCCACGATCATCTCCTTTGTTTTGTTGACGTTGAGTGACAGGTTGTTTTCCTGACACCACACTCCGAGTGCTCACACCTGCTCCCTGTAGGCTGTCTCGTTGTTGTTGGTATTCAAGCCCACTACTGTTGTGTCGTCTGCAAACTTGATGACTGAATTGGAGGCATGCATGGCCACGCAGTTATGGGTGAATAGGGAGTACAGGAGGGGCCTGAGCACGCACCCTTGTGGTGCCCCAGTGTTGAGGATCAGCAAAGTGGAGATGTTGTTTCCTAACTTCACCACCTGGGGCAGCCTGTCAGGAAGTCCAGGACCCAATACACAGGCTGGGGTTGAGACCCAGGGCCTCCAGCTTGATGATGAGCTTGGTGGGTACTATGGTGTTGAATGCTCAGCTGTAGTCAATAAACAGCATTCTTACATAGGTATTCCTCTTGTCCAGATGGGATAGGGCAGTGTGCAGTGTGATGGCGATTGCATCGTCTGTGGACCTTATTGGGGTGGTATGCAAATTAAAGTGGGTCTAGCGTGGCAGGTAAGGTGGAGGTGATATGATCCTTGACTAGTCTCTCAAAGCACATCCTGATGACAGAAGTGAGTGCTATGGGGCAATAGTAATTTAGTTCCGTTACCTTTGCCTTCTTGGGTATGGGAACAATGGTGGCCATCATGAAGCATGTGGGGACAGAAGACTGGGATAGGGAAAGATTGAATAAGTCTGTAAACACACCAGCCAGCTGGTCTGCGCACGCTCTGAGGACGTGGCATGGGATGCCGGCCCAGCCTTGTGAGGCTTAACACGTTTAAATGTTTTTCTCACGTTTCTACAAAAAAGGGGGCAGCCCTGGGATTAGTGCATAGCAGTCCTTGGTAGCGGGCTGTGCGGTGGCACTGTATTAACCCCAAAGCGGGCAAAGAAGGTGTGTAGTTTGTCTGGAAGAAAGACGTCGGTCACCACATATGTCTCGTGTCTGAGCTGTTGAATTGCTATTCCACTGTCCCTATACCGACATTCTTGTTTGATTGCCTTACGGAGGGAATAACTACACTGTCTGTATTCAGCCATATTCCCAGTCATATTTCCAATGAGCCATATTCCCAGTTCAATTTCCAATGTCCCACTCTGAGCACTCTGGAGCAGGTGTTCATCAAGGATCTCTCTGTACTTTGCTCCGTTAATCTTTGCCTCGATCCTGACTAGTCTCCCAGTCCCTGTCGCTGAAAAACATACCCACAGCATGATGCTGCCTCTACCATGCTTCACCGTAGGGATGGTGTCAGATTTCCTCCAGATGCTTGGCATTCAGTCCAAAGAGTTCAATATTGGTTTCATCACACCAGACAATCTTGTTTCTTATGATCTGAGAGTCTTTAGGTGCCTTTTGGCAAACTCCAAGCGGGCTATCATGTGCCTTTTACTGAGGAGTGGCTTCCGTCTGGCCACTCTACAATAAAGGCCTGATTGGTGGAGTGCTGCAGAGATGGTTGTCCTTCTGGAAGGTTCTCCCATCTCCACAGAGGAACTCTGGAGCTCTGTCAGAGTAACCACCGGGTTCTTGGTCACCTCTGTGACCCAGGCCCTCCTCACCCGATTGCTCAGTTTGGTTGGCCGGCCGGCCGGCTCTAGGAAGAGTCTTGGTGGTTACAAACTTCTTCCATTTAAGAATGATGGAGGCTCCTGTGTTCTTGGGGACCTTCAATGCTGCAGAAATGTTTTGGTACCCTTACCCAGATCTGTGCCTCGACACAATCCTGGCTTGGTTTTTGCTCTGACATGCACTGTCAACTGTGGGAACTTATATAGACAGGTGTGTGCCTTTCCTAATTTTGTCCAATCAATTGAATTTACCACTGGTGGACTCCAATCAAGTTGTAGAAACATCTCAAGGATGATCAATGGAAACAGGATGCACCTGTGCTCAATTTTGAGTCTCATAGCAAAGGGTCTGAATATGTACAGTACCAGTCAAAAATTTGGACACACCTACTCATTCCAGGGCTTTTCTTTATTTTTACCATTTTCAACATTGTAGAATAATAGTGAATACATCAAAATGATGAAATAACACATATGGAATCATGAAGTAACCAAAAAGGTGTTAAACAAATCAAAACATATTTTATATTTCAGGTTCTTCATAGTAACCACCCTTTGCCTTGATGACAGCTTTCTTGGCATTCTCTCAACTAGTTTCATGTGGTGGTCACCAGGAATACATTTCAGTTGTGCCTTGTTAAAAGTTAATTTGTGTAATTTCTTTCTTTCTTAATGCGTTTGAGCCAATCAGTTGTGTTGTGACAATGTAGGGGTGGTATACAGACGATAGCCCTATTTGGTAAAATACCAAGTCCATATTATGGGAAGAACAGCTCAAGTAAGCAAAAAGAAATTACAGCCCATCATTGCTTTAAGACATGAAGGTCAGTCAATCCAGGAAAATTTCAAGAACTTTGAAAGTTTCTTCAAGTTCAGTCGCAAAAAACCATCAAGCGCTATGACGCCACAGGAAAGGAAGACCAAGAGTTACCTCTGCTTTAGAGGATAGGTTCATTAGAGTTACCAGCTTCAGAAATTGCAGCCCAAATAAATGCTTCAGAGTTCAAGTAACAGACACATCTCAACATCAAGTGTTCAGAGGAGACTGCGTGAAAAATGTCTCCATGGTCGAATTGCTGCTGCAAAAAAAACACTACTAAAGGACACCAATGAGAAAAAGAGACTTGCTTGGGCCAAGAAACACAAGCAATAGACATTATGACCAGTGGAAATCTGTCCTTTGGTCTGATGAGTCCAAATTTGAGATTGTTGGTTCCAACGTCCGTGTCTTTGAGAGACACAGAGCAGGTAAACGGATGATCTCCACATGTGTGGTTCCCACCGTGAAGCATGGAGGAGGTGTGGGGGTGCTTTGCTAGTGACACTGTCTGTGATTTGTTTAGAATTCAACGCACACTTCACCAGCTTGGCTACCACAGCATTCTGCAGCGATACGCCATCCAATCTGGTTTGCGCTTAGTGGTACTATCATTTGTTTTTAAACAGGACAATGACCCAACACACCTCCAGGCTGTGTAAGGGCTATTTTACCAAGGAGAGTGATGGAGTGCTGCATCAGATGACATGGCCTCCACAATCACCCGACCTCAATCCAATTGAGATGGTTTGGGATGAGTTGGACCGCAGGGTGAAGGAAAAGAAGCCAACAAGTGCTCAGCATATGTGGGAACTCCCTCAAGATGGTTGGAAAAACATTCCAGGTGAATCTGGTTGAGAGAATGCCAAGAGTGTGCAAAACTGTCATCAAGGCAAAGGGCGGCTACTTTGAAGAATCTAAAATCTTAAATATATTTGGATTTGTTTAACACTTTTTTGGTTACCACATGATTGATTCCATGTGTTATTTCATAGTTTTGATGTTTTCACTATTATTCTACAATGTAGAAAATAGTCAAAATAAAGAAAATTAGTAGGTGGGTCCAAACTTTTCACTGGTACTGTATGTAAATAAGGTATTTCTGTTTTTACTTTTAATACATTTGAAAAAAAAATCTAAAAACCTGTTTTTGCTTTGTCATTATGGGGTATAGTTTGTAGATTGCTGAAGATTTTTATTTTATTTGATCCATTTTAGAATAAGGCTGTAACATAAGAAAATGTGGAAAAGGTCAATGGGTCTGAATACTTCCCAAAGGCACTCTATGTCATTTGGACTGGAAGCTATTGAAAATTAGATCTGTACGTTAATTAATAACCACAGATGTACTAGGCGAACATTTTTGGAGAATCAATTGTGAGGTGTACCTTTGATAAGATATCAAGGAACCCAACATACTTGTCTGTATATCTGTAACTCATATGGACAGTGAGCTATTGAAAATATCAGGAAAAGTTCAGGTGAAAATCAGGGTGGTGAACTGGAATTGTAATGAATGTAGCATGGATGGGTGGGGGTAAGTGACCTCACATTATGTGGCTTTACATCTGCATTTCACCTGGTATCTTTGTAGATAGATAGATAGATAGATAGATAGATAGATAGATAGATAGATAGATAGATAGATAGATAGATAGATAGATAGATAGATAGATAGATAGATAGATAGATAGATAGATAGATAGATAGATAGATAGATAGATAGATAGATAGATAGATAGATAGATAGATAGAATATAGCACCCTTAGTAGTTAGAGGTAACTAATAAACATTTTGGGCCCTTTAGCGACTCAAGGCACTACGCAATGTGTAATGTTGATATAGGGCTAACCCTCTTGAATGGGAATGCAACCGATATTGCACTTTTACGATGGCCCCTAAAGCACCTGAGCGCCAGAAATTGCATATCGCCTCCTTTTCGGCTCTGTTAATGGAAGAGTTC
The DNA here is from genome assembly GCF_002021735.2 of Oncorhynchus kisutch. Taxonomy (NCBI): domain Eukaryota; kingdom Metazoa; phylum Chordata; class Actinopteri; order Salmoniformes; family Salmonidae; genus Oncorhynchus; species Oncorhynchus kisutch. The sequence goes on from NC_034194.2 coordinate 11,361,560, forward strand.
GACCATCGGTAAAAATAAATGGTGTACCTTGCTCTCTACCATCATCTGATTCTAGTTATATAATTATCATCATCCTAGGACCTTGCATCTGAGAGCTATTGACGAATGAACTCCGAATATAATATGATATATTAAAAACTAATTGACTGCGGTTACATAGCCCACCCCTTGCTCACAAATGTGCTCAGTGCATCACCAGTGAATTACGTTAAGGTCTTGCATGAGCAACTGTAGTGTGTAATTTAAACTTACTCGAACGCGAAGAAAAGCCCGCTGGTGACCATGATCAGGACTAGGGTTAGGTAGAAGACCCCGGTCTGCCTCGCCATCATGACCCTTCCATTACAGTAGAATCTATTTCGACCGGGAAAGACCTGCCACTTCCTTCGGGGAATCTTCTTCTTTTTGTGCCCTAAGGTCTCCATAGGTAACGAGTTGCGCGTGCAGATCTGATTATACTGGCATTCCCGCACGGGCTCATCAAGTCCGAGATACATCTGTAAACAGTGCACCTTTTACAACAATACAAAGAATCAAGGGGCAGCTGATAAATGGGGGGTAAAGATGTGCTCCGTGCTTGTTCCAGAGATACTCCTTTGCCACAGAGGTGATGCAATGCTGTCAGAGCAAGAAAAGTTCCGTTACTGAACAATACATTTCCACTACTCAGGTTAGTGGGATAAGAAGAATAAACATCCGGATGATCGTTTATTCAAATAATAAAAACATAGCCTACTTTTTAAATTACGTTTCCTCTTCGGCCTTGCATCCTCCTGAATTTGATCAGATATGCCACTTTGTCTGAGAAAAGAAACATCATTGCCTCAATTGTTTGAATAATACTTCCATTGCGTAAAAAAAAAAAATAACTGCCTGTAGCCACCCTAGGCGACCGATGTTACTGTCAAGTGGCCAGACTTATGTAAACACAATGAAAATCAAAAATCTGGAGAGGAAGCGAGAAGAAACCCAGTCATAAATACGTCCTTCGAGTGTCCTTAAAAAGAGAAGAATGCTTTTCACATGCTTTTAGCCACTCAAAGTGTAAAAAATGCAATTCTCCAACGAGAATATCCGACAAATAAAATACGAGGATTTTACTGCAGAATAGCACCGATTAGATTTCCTAGAAGTGGTGGAACGGCTTTTCTTGCAAGCCGCCAGCGCAATAACGTCGTGCCCTTGCTCTCGAGAACCCAAGGCATTAAACAAGGCATTATGCAAATCACAAAGGTTCTCAGCTATAAACACCCTTTACTGATGGGACCATGTAAACTACAATCCCGAAGCTCTGTTTCAACATTTAGAAACATCAATAATCCAACCTGGACTCAGCTGGTAGAGGTAACATAGTACACGTTAATAGTTGTCGCTGGTAGAGGTAACATAGTTGTTAAGATAATGGGCATAATGCCAACCCAGAGATGGCGCTAGTGGGGCACCTATCTAGGATATATAAACAGGTGCATTATGAGTATCTGATTAGGATGTGTGACCTGTAATTTATAATACCTGAGGATTATGCTAACATTTTTACCACACTCTCTGACATGAGTTATTCCCATATACATAATAACATGGTGTTAGAAGTGGTATGAATATGGAAAATAGGATACGGTATGTGGACAATGTAATCGCTGTCGAATAAACGCAAGTGGGACAGCTGAGCGAGGACAAAGAGCCTGCAATGTCTCTCAGTCAAATAGTTTTTCTGTGATCAGTGGAAGAATTATGAAATCACTACGGGCTTAGATAACATTTTAAAAATACCTGATTAAAAAAAAGACCTGCATGTGTGAGTGGCAACACTGCTTAAGAGAGTGCCATATGCTTCAAAGAATATCCTTGACGTTTTACAAAGACATTTTGAACCCAGTCGTAATGTGATTTATGAAAGATTTATTTTTAACACGTGAACAAACTCAAGCAGAGACGTCTGGTAAAGGTATGTTATGAGGCTGCGTCAATTGTTTGATTCATGTTATTTATAATCAATGACAGACAAAATGATCAGAGACAGACTTGTGATTGGGTGTAGAGATAACAGAGTAAGAGCAAGTATGCTGTGCGAACCACAACTTACACTGTCTAAAGCCATAGATATATGCAAAGCAAGCGAACAGATGCAGATCCAATTAAAAAAGATCAACACTGTCCCTGAACAGGCAGAATCTGTAAATTATGCCACTCAGAACAAATACAGAGACCATGTTGATAAAAAATGGAAACATTCATCGGACAGTGATGCAAGATGGAAAAATACTAAAGATGGTGCATGTACTGTGGATCAACACACGCAAGAGCCAAATGCCCAGCACATGGGGTTGTATGCAATTTCTAAAGTGTGCAGATAAAGGCAAAGTTAAGCTCAGGTTCACAAGTATTACATTTATGGGACATATTTTGACAGCTTAAGGCCTGAAGCCAGACCCCAAGACGGTGGAGGCAGTACAGCAAATGCCGCCACCTACAGACGCAAAAGCATTGCAGCGACTGCTTGGTTTTGTAAATTACTTAGCCAAATTCTTACCTCCTATGTCTGACGTATGTGAGCCATTGGGTTGGCTGACCAATAAAGAATGTGCTGTGGGCATGGCTTCCTCAACGTGATGATGCATTGGAGCAAATCAAGAAATTGGTAAGCAACCAACCAAGACTGAGGTACTATGACCTCTCTAAAGAAGTGACCCTACAATGAGATGCAAGTGACAAAGGCCTAGGGGCAGCGCTCCTGCAGAAGGGGCAGCCCATTGCATATGCTTCAAGGACATTGAGACCCACGGAGCAAGGATATTCCCAAATTGAAAAGGAGTGCCTAGCCATAGTGTTCGCCTGTGACCGTTTTGATCAATACCTTCATGGCAGGGACTTTATCACGGTGCACACTGATCACAAGTCGCTTGAAGTTATCTTCAAAAATCCTCTTCTGGCCTCCCGGGTGGCGCAGTGGTTAAGGGCGCTGTACTGCCGCGCCAGCTGTGCCACCAGAGACTCTGGGTTCGCGCCCAGGCTCTGTCATAACCGGCCGCGACCGGGAGGTCTGTGGGGCAATGCACAATTGGCCTAGAGTCGTCCGGGTTAGGGAGGGGTTGGCCGGTAGGGATATCCTTGTCTCATCGCGCACCAGCGACACCTGTGGCGCGCAGTGCGCGCTAACCAAGGTTGCCAGGTGCTCAGTGTTTCCTCCGACACATTGGTGCGGCTGGCTTCCGGGTTGGATGCGCGCTGTGTTAAGAAGTAGTGCGGCTTGGTTGGGTTGTGTATCGGAGGATGCATGACTTTCAACCTTCATCTCTCCCGAGCCCATATGGGAGTGGTAGCGATGCGAAAAGATAGTAGCTACTAAACAATTGGATACCATGAAATTGGGGAGAAAAAAACAGGGTAAAAAAAAAGCGACTTCAAAGGTTGATGATAAATCTTCAACGTTATCAGGACATCACAAGGCTGCTTCCGACTGTTCTACGACAGATGCCAGGAGCTGACACTGTCGTAGTCCATGTGGGGTCAAACGACATCAGGAGGGCTAGCTCAGAACATTTGAAAATTGATTTTAAAGAACTGATGTTAGCATTAAGACTCCAAAAAATGGGCAATCAGTTCAGGTCCATTACCACCGTTGGGCCGCATGTGTGAAAGATTCAGTAGACTGCTGGCATTACACACCTGGCTAAAATATTACTGTAGCTCTGCTGGAGTCACTTTTATTGTTAACTTTGACACCTTCTGGAAACAGAAGATACTCTGCAGGAATGACGGAGTCCATCCAAATCATCATGGCTCCTGGACTCTGCCCACGCATTTCAAGGCTGCTTTGAAACAATGACTTTTCAATGATCCAAGGCCAGCTCAGTTAGTCCCTACAATTGTGACAATGAGTTGTCATAATGCTGCATCTAAAATACATGATCCTAGAGGCATTGGCAAACACAATGTAAGTAACTTAATTTATGTGACCCTAATTGCAACCGAATACCTCTGTTTATCCTACAGCTATTGTATGCAGTAATCATGAACCAGTTACACTGTTAGCACTGAGGTGGTGTGCCCTAGTAGGAAGACCACTTAGTGCAGGGTGAGCTGCACAATCAGCTCCAATATAAATAACATGAGCAAGTGTACTTCTGATGAGGTTCCCAGTAAAGCATTAAAAACAATCAAGCAAACCATAAAAGTGCTTAAAATAGCTCATATTAACATATGCAGCCTGAGCAACAAGGTCCATGAAGTCAATAACTTGCTTGTAACAGATGACATTCATATTCTGACTATATCTGAAACTCACTTAGATAATACCTTTGATACAGTGGTAGCAATACATGGTTATAACAACTATCGAAAAGACAGAAATGCCAACGGGGGCGGTGTTGCGGTCTGTATTCAGAACCACATTCCTGTAAAGCTTAGAGAAGATCTAATATTAAATACTGTTGAAGTAATATGGCTACAGGTTCATCTGCCTCACCTAAAGCCCGTTCTTGTGGGAAGCTGCTATAGACCATCAAGTGCTAACAGTCAGTATCTGGATAATTGTGAAATGCTTGATAATGTATGTGATATAAGCAGATAAGTATATTTTCTAGGTGATTTTAAATATTGATTGGCTTTCATCTAGCTGCCCACTCAGGAAAAAAACTTCAAACTGTAACCAGTGCCTGCAACCTGGTTCAGGTTGTCAGTCAACCTACCAGGATAGTTACAAAGAGCACAGGAATTAAATCTTTAACATGTATTGATCACATCTTTACTAATGCTGCAGAATTTTTCTTTAAAGCTTTATCCAAATCCATAGGATGTAGTGATCACAATATAATATAATATAATACAATACAATACAATATTTAGAAAAACCAACGTTCCAAAGGCTGGACCTAATATAGTGTATAAGAGGTCAGGCTGGACCTAATATAGTGTATAAGAGGTCAGGCTGGACCTAATATAGTGTATAAGAGGTCAGGCTGGACCTAATATAGTGTATAAGAGGTCAGGCTGGACCTAATATAGTGTATAAGAGGTCAGGCTGGACCTAATATAGTGTATAAGAGGTCAGGCTGGACCTAATATAGTGTATAAGAGGTCAGGCTGGACCTAATATAGTGTATAAGAGGTCAGGCTGGACCTAATATAGTGTATAAGAGGTCAGGCTGGACCTAATATAGTGTATAAGAGGTCATACAATAAGTTTTGTAGTGAATCATATGTTGTTGATGTAAATAATATTTGCTGGACTGTGGTGTATAATGAGGAGAAACCAGATGCTGCACGTGACACATTTATGACATTTCTTATTCCAGTTACTAATAAGCACCTACCCATTAAGAAAATGACTGTAAAAACTGTTAAAACCCCCTGGATTGATGAGGAATGAGGATGAGGCAAAAGGTATGGCAAATAAGTCTGGTAGCCTAACTGATTGGCAAATGTTCTGCAAATTAAGAAATCATGTGACTAAACTAAATAAACTATAATATGAAACAAAGATAAATTATATAAAGAATGATAGTAAAAGGCTTTGGGGCACCTTAAATTACATTCATTGAATCCGATGGCTCATCATTCATCAAAGCCAACTGATATTGCCAACTACTTGAATGACTTTTTCATTGGCAAGATAAGCAAATTTAGGGATAACATGCCAGCAACAAACGCTGACACCACACATCCAAGTATATTGGACCAAATTGTGAAAGACGGTAATTGTACTTTTGAATTATTTTGAATTAAAGTCAGTGTGGAAGAGTTGAAAAAAGTATTGTTGTCTATCAACAATGACAAGCCACCGGGGTCTGACAATCTGGATGGAAAATTACTGAGGATAATAGCAGACGATATTACCACTCCTTTTTGCCACATCTTCAATTTAAGCCTACTAGAAAGTGTGTGCCCTCAGGCCTGGATGAAAGCTAAAGTAATTCCGCAACCCAAGAATAGTAAAGCCCCCTTTACTGGCTCAAATAGTCAACCAATCAGCCTCTTACCAACCCTTAATAAACTTCTGGAAAAAAATGTGTTTGACCAGATACAATACTATTTCACAGTAAACAAATTGACAACAGACATTCAGCACGCTTATAGGGAAGGACACTCAACAAGCACAGTACTACACAAATGACTGATGGCTGGCTGAGAGAAATTGATACAATTATTGTGGGGGCTGTCTTGTTAGACTTCAGTGCAGCTTTTGTCATTATCGATCATAGTTTGCTGCTGGAAAAACATATGTGTTATGGCTTTACACCCCTTGCTATAATGTGGATAAAGAGTTACTTGTCTAACAGAACACAGAGGGTGTTCTTCAATCGAAGCCTCTCAAACATAATCCAGGTAGAATCAGGAATTCCCCAGGGTAGCTGTTTAGGCCCCTTTCTTTTTTCAATCTTTACTAACGACATGCCACTGACTATGAGTAAAGCCAGAGTGTCTATGTATGCGGATGACTCAACACTATACAGCTAACACAGTGACTGAAAGGACTGCAACACTTAAAAAAGAGTTGCAATTAGTTTCAGAGTGGGTGGCAAGTAATAAGTTAGCCCTAAATATTTCCCAAACTAAAAGCATTGTATTTGGAACAAATCATTCACTAAGCCTCAACTAAATCTTGTAATAAATAATGTGGACATTGAGCAAGTTGAGATGACTAAACTGCTTGGAGTAACCCTGGATTGTAAACTTTCATGGTCAAAGTATATTGATACAACAGAAGCTAAGATTGGGAGAAATCTGTCCATAATAAAGCGTTACTCTGCCTTCTTAACAACACTAGCAACAAGGAAGGTCCTAAAGGCCCTAGTTTTGTCGCACCTTGACAACTGTTCAGTCGTGTGGTCAGGTGCCATAAAAAAAGGACTTTGCAATTGCAATTGGCTCAGAACATGGCAGCATGGCTGGCCCTTGGATGTACACAGAGCGCTAATATTAATAATATGCATGTCAATCTCTCCTGGCTCTCTCCTGGCTCTCCTGGCTCAAAGTGGGCCTGAGGGCACACAGTGTGTTGTAAAATATGTGAATGTATTGTAATGTTTTTAAAAATGGTATAAACTGCCTGGACCCCTCAAAGAGTGCTAATGGGGATCCATAATAAATACAAACTACAGGTAGTATATAAGAAAGGAGTAGAGCTTCACATTGCAGATTTCTTGTCTAGAGCAGCACTACCAACAGCTAGTTACCTGCAATATCGGACAAATGAGACAGTATATGCTCTACAGGCTGAGGTTGAAGATGTGTACTATGCTACTGATCAAAACATCTCCCCACAGACAAAGGATGCTATCAACGCTCATTCAGCAGAGGACAAGACTTCTCAAATTCTTCAGTCTTTTATCCTAATGGGCTGGCCAGATACAAGAAACAGTACACCCATCCTGGTGAAGGACTACTGGACATACAGAGACTAATTCACAATGCAGGAAGAGGTTGTCTACAAAGGCGACAGGGTGGTAGTGCCAGACACTCTACACCCAAGGATTCTCTCTCATACCCATGCAGAGCACTCAGGGGTCGAAGCAAGTATCAGCAAAGCCAGAGACTCAGTATTCCAGCCCAACATGACCCAAGAAATGAAACATTTTGTGGCTGTGTGCAGCATATGTAATGCTAATCTACCTAAGCATCAAAAGGAAACGCTGCACCCACATGACGTACCAGCACGTCCTTGGTCTAAAGTGGGAATGGATTTGTTCACAGTAAAGAACGTTCCTTTTCTGATTATAGTGGATTAATATTTTGATTTTTGGGAGGTGGAGAAATTCATTGACACATCAGCATCAGACTAACATGGAATCAAGCACATCAAGACCGTTGTGAAGAGGGCACGACAAAACCTATTCCCCCTCAGGAGACCGAAAAGATTTGGCATGAATTTGGTTCAGATCCTCAAAAGGTTTTACAGCTGCACCATCGCGAGCATCCTGACGGGTTTCATCTCTGCCTGGTATTGCAACTACTCGGCCTCTGACCGCAAGACACTACAGAGGGTAGTGCGTACGGCCCAGTACATCACCGGGGCCAAGCTTCCTGCCATCCAGGACCTCTATACCAGCCGGTGTCAGAGGAAGGCTCTAAAAACTATCAATGACTCCAGCCACCCTAGTCATAGACTGTCCTCTCTGCTATCGCACGGCAAACGGTACCAGACCGCCGGTCCAAGAGGCTTCTAAACAGCTTCTACCCACAAGTCATAAGACCCCCTGAACAGCTAATCAAATGGCTACCCAGGCTATGTGCACCCCCACACTGTTGCTACTCTCTGTTATTATCTATGAATAGCCACTTTAATAACCCTACCTGCATGTACATAATTACCTCAACACTGGTGCCCAGCACATTGACTCTGAACCGTTACCCCCTGCAGGTAGCCTAGTGGTTAGAGCGTTGGACTAGTAACCGAAAGGTTGCAAGATTGAATCCCTGAGCTGACAAGGTAAAAATCTGTCGTTCTGACCCCTGAACAAGGCAGTAAACTCACTGTTCCTAGGCAGTCATTTCTTAACTGACTTGCCTAGTTGAATAAAGTTAAAATAAAAAAAATAATACAAATATAGCCCTGCTATTGTTATTTACTGCTGCTCTTTAATTATTTGTTTTTCTTATCACTTACTTTTTTTATATAGGTATTTTCTTAAACTGCATTGTTGGTTAAGGGCTTGGAAGTAAGCATTTCACTGTTGCATTCGGCGCATGTGACAAATAACATTTGATTTGATTATACATTTTTATTTGAAACCCAGGTCCAGCGACTGTCAACCCAACACCTTAACCGTTACACCAAGATGAGGTCTTGTGTTAAGGTCGCTAGAAGGCAAGGGGTTAAGGTTAGGGGAAGGGTCAGCTAACATGCTAAGTAGTTGCAAAGTAGCTAAAAAAAGTAACAAGTAGTTGCTAATTAGCTAAAATGCTAAAGTTGTCCTTGATGAGACTTAAACATGCAACCATCGCGTTGATAGACGTTTGAGTTATATATTCCTACTCATCCACCCCGACCAACCACCCTCCTTTCATTTTTGCCTTAAGTAACCTGTCTTATGTTACCATACCAAACGGATTTACATTCCCCGGGTTTACGTTTACTATGTTACGTGTAATCTATGAGACCTGGCAGAAAATCACTTGGAATAGGGTTTACAAAACATGGAATTTATCAGAAACAATCTTTCAAACAAAAAATATACACTTACTGTAGCAGGTTTGCACAGATCCATAAGGCTATGTGTGCCTCCAGCCTACGAACTACACCTTCGCTAATTGCATCTTTAATTTAACCTTTTGTTTTTGAAAAATACTTATTGCTGATATGAAATATACATTCCTTATGTTTCCAAAACCAGTGGGATGCATGCCAGCAAAGTAACTACACAACACAACACAACACAATACAATACAACACTAAACCATACATTAATTGCACTGTAATGGCGACAAACGGTGCCCACAAACTGTTAGGGCCAACATAAAGCCATCCCAACAGCAGTCCCAACATCTTACCACTGGCTATCACCTGGCTATCAGCGCAGCCTTGTCTGGCAGCGAAACAGTTCATTCAGCCTCATTTACTGCCTTTAAAAAAAACATGGCTGACTTGCTTAATAAACCAATGTGGCTTCTAATGCCAATTGAGATGTGCAAAATATGGCATAAGGGGACGAAGTGGATAAGAGGCCATCAGTAATTTCGATTAAGACAATGAGCGAGTTTGGACGGACGTAATGTTATTCAATATAAACTATTTGTTTAGCACTTTTGAAATGTACAGCGACCAAATTCAGAACATGGGCCATTTCTACAGTGTTCACCAAGTCCGAAACGTAGGATCTCAGCCTTCTGAGTTAACAGTTGTTTTGGGTGTGAAACAAATCAAGCTTCATTGACAGCATGGCCAATGGGAATGTTTATCATTTTAAACTTGGAAAAGAGCCTCTTAATCCCAGATTAACCCACAGGAAAAGTGTCACTGATTCCTTCAAAACCACTCGTTGAATTTCGATTTCCAACGATTTCAAACATGAGCACCGACATGTTTTTATCTATCATTTCTCTTCATTATTTCTCTTCATATGACAAGGATTAAAAAGGATTTGCCAGTAGATTGTCGACTTGATTCATGATGATGACTGCTAGCTAAGATTGGACTGATCATGTCAACATCATACTTTCACAATCAAAGCTACTGTACATATAACATGACTTGACATCATTTTATCTGTGACCAATGACCTTGAGCCTTCTTGGATTGGTACTTCCATGACAGCAGCCTAAGGGCTAGAATGTTCAATGTCTCCTCTTACACTTGTCATTGACATAAAGTTCCCATGAGTGACAGAACACTGAGCTAATTACGGCACAACGCTTTGTATTTTCTGCTCACTTGCCCCAACACCACAGAAAGCACCGATCTAGGCTGAAACACCTGCATTTTGGAGCTGCCTTACTCAAGAAAACAAAAGAGACCATGTTTGTATGCAGCTTTATTAACTCAATGATATATATTATTTTACATTGTTTGCAAACTGATATGTGGCAAGTATTAATGCCAAAATAACATGCAAAACAGGCTCTGCCCCACCTGCTTGAATGAAGGATCGTCACTGGCTCTTCAGAAAACTCCCCCGACCAGAAGATACTGTATTTTCATGAATAGACGCTACAGGTAGTGGGCTAGTGATGTCCAGCAGGATGCTTTGATGCATCTCAAATCATCCCAATTATTATAGTACAATATCATAGTCTCGTTGTGGAGCGCATTTTTGTGTTCATTGTTTGAAAGCATGGGACATTTGTATGACTAAAAGGACAGCCCGCCCAGTCTCACGATGCCGCTGCCTATAATGTAATGCAGCTCCCACAAACACATGTGAGCGAGCACACGTTAGTGGACAGATACGAGCGCACGCAAGTAGTGTAGTGGTGGAATAAGTACCCAATCGTCATACTTGAGTAAAAGTAAAGATACCTCAATAGAAAATGACTCAAGCAAAAGTGAAAGTCACCCAGTCATTTGTGTTTAGTGAGGCAGTAACTGTTAGGGATGACCAGGGATGTTCTCGTGATTAAGTCCGTGAATTTGACAATTTTCCTGTTCTGCTAAGCATTCGAAATGTAATGAGTACTTTTGTGTGTTAATGTATGGCGTAAATAGTACATTTATTTTCTTTAGGAATGTAGTGAAGTAAAAGTTAACAAAAATATAAATAGTAAAGCAAAGTGTACATACCCCCCCAAAATTCTTAAGTAAAAATACTTTAAAGTACGACTGAAGTACTTTACACCACTGACGTAGTGTCATGGGAATCGTACATGTATTTAACTCTCAAATGGAAATATACATTCCCATGTTCAAATGCACAGTACTGAATCATTATACTACGATGTATTGATTCGGTAGCCCTAAAATGGCTTAGATTTTCGTGACAGAACGTTAAAAACGAATTGAATGTTCCTAGCATGTTTCCACCGGAATTTTTTAAGTGACGGACAGGCTTACCTTTTTACAAAATGACAGCTGAGAAAGAAAACACGAGTTTGAATGTCACTACTGCAATTGTGACAGATAACGACGACAAACTACAACTAATGAAAGGCAAGTGACTGTTTTATTTAACAATTGTTTCACTGTTTGCACAGTTAATTCGTTTTTTGTATTGCTGCTGTTAGCTACATTAGCTTGACCCTGACAGACTCACTGCAAATGATTGAATTATTGGCCAGCTAGTACAGTAGCTAGTATAGTTGATTACTCACCTGATCATTTTTTGAGACCCATAACCAACGTCCCATCGACCTTTTTCAGGTGCAGCTTTCCTGACGACTGTCGCATCTGCTGGGATGATAGCAGGATTCGGCTCCACGTTAGCCTTGGCCAAGAAAAAGAGTCCAGGCTGGTTTAGCAAGGTAGCTATGATTTGATATAGCTACAGCATTACATACAGGTTAAGTCACATTCATGTTAGTCTTGACCCATGACGAAGTGATATTATATAGGGCTGGGATACATCATGACAATGTCTGAAATGTAAGGCATGAATTGCATTCCATGACCTCCATGTATGCAAGGCAAGCACAACTGTATCTTTATGGCACAGCACAATTGGTAGCAAGTGTGCTTACCCTGTAACTGCTGTTCCTACAAAATGGCTACATTGGTGGGATAATGTTTACATTTTGGTAATTTAGTAGACACTCTTATCCAGAGTGACTTACAGGAGCAATCAGCGTTAAATGCCTTGCTCAAGGGCACATCAACAGATTTGTCACCTAGTCTGCTTGGGGATTCAAACAGTTACAGTATTTAGGACACCCAATAAGCTGTCCTAACCAGTTAAGTTACCAGCAGGTGTCTTGATAATAGAAAATTGCAGCGAGTCAGTGGTTTCTGTCACATGCAATTGCTTTTGAGTTACTTATGTTTTGATATTTTATCAATCGATAAATAATCTAGATTTACACGTAACAGTGACAATTTCACAAGACCTATTTTACCTGACATGCCTAAATACTTATAACTACTAGGCTAATAAATACATTATTATTTAATTACTTAGTTCATGTTATTTCAAGTTATCCATTTGGAACGCCACATCACGTTGTTAAAAATATCCCTCAATTGGGCATGCCTATAAATTATGCAATTGAAGGCATCTATAGTGCTTATGTTAACTTTTATAGTGTTTGATGAAAACGATGGCCTGTCAACGTTGTATGCAACATTATCGGCAAGTGACTTGATGCCTACCGTGCCAAAGCAATTTAGTTGTTAAACGGGAGTGACGATGAGTGTGTTGATAACGGTAATATTGTGCAAAAGACACTTTTAGCAAGCATAAACATACGATTAAAAAAGGCTATGCATGGCAATAACTAAGATCCTGTCAGGCAAAATTTTTATAAAAACCTTTATCATTACAACATTTGATGTATGCTCACATTCACTGTTGTGGTCTGAAGCATGCTGTATAGACCCCTTTCTGTGTTTGCAAACATTTCCACACTAGGGCGATGCACGCAAGTTGGTGGCAGAACAAGGGGGAGGGAGTTCTTACAGAACAGCAGCAAAGAAAAGGCTCTATTTACATGTTGCTTGTGAGTGCATTTCACATGACTTTTGGATTACAATTGGATTTTAAGGATCGTATGAATGTCCTGCTTAGGGGCTGTTGCTATGACCAAATTATCGCCACACCGGTGATCACGAGACATGAACGCAGTCAAATTCCACATGGCCGTTTAGTCACGGTAATTAGTCTTCTCCAAGTTGATGCTGCTCATTAGTAGCCTGCTAAACTTGCTAACTGCCTGGTACTCAGCACTCTATTGTCCCTCTAATCACCTGACATCAATGCAACTTCATGAGCTCATGTTGCGCAACATTTCTATAGGTTATGCAATTGGGCGAGAAAACAGAGTGATGGCCTCTACTTAAAAGAGGGTCGTCCCATTAGCTTTCTATAGACTAGGCCTACTATATGTATTTATCAAATTCCTAATATTAAGCACATTGTTTCTTTACAACAGGAGTATAGCCAACCTGGCTGGCATGAAAATAACCCACAGGAAAAGCGTCCTCCATTCGCTATTTAAAAGCATAGATGACATGTATTTTATTTCCCACTGCCCCTGTTTCGAGACGGGTGCATGATGATGGTCCACTCTAAATTGAGCATTACAGCCACAAAGGGGATGCCACCGTAAAATTCCAGGCATTATCACATGCTTGTCAAGTTGTGAATGAGAGACTATTGAAATATGTACAGCCTACTCAAAAAACAAAGCAGAGCTCATGCCTTTCAAGCAAGTTTTTTTCAAATCATCATTAGTCTCATCATGCAGCCTTACAATGTATTAAAAATCCAAACATATAGCCCAACGTTTGAAGAACAACTAAAGTTACATCAATAACTCTAATTTAAGCATATAGAAGTACCTATTTATTTGTTAACCGCTCATTAGAGTAGCCTCAAATTGTATTTTATTCAGCTTTGTTAAATTTTATTCTTTATACTTTAAAATAATGCCACGGAATTCTAAGACAATTTTGTCGGCTAAATTAACTTGTGTAGCCCACAGCCATTTGGCATAGCCACACCAGGACCTAACATAAGAGCAACTCAAGAGTATGCTATTCTTCTGAAATAGACTACATTTTCTTCATATCATGCCTCTTTAAACGTGTCTAAAATAAATCATGGATTTATTGTGAAGGTTATATTACATGGATTTGTTAGACTTAAAAATGTAGATGTTCCAAAGGTCTGCATCAGTGGCTTGTGTCGAAACCAGGAGATGCTAAATGTGTTTGTTAATTAACGGTCAATTACCGTGAGACCAACCGTTATTTGCCTGACAATCATTGGCTGACAAAGTTTTGTGACCGCCCTAGTCCTGCTTAATATAATGTTTGTTTCATCACCGCAAATCAACTGCATTATACTTAAACACTTCAACCAGTAAAATCTCTTTGGCTAGCTTTTGATACAGCCTATATCAATGAGCGTTAGCATTCGAGCTAACAATTGCTACACCCAAAATAGTTATTTTGCAAAGATCAAACAAATATAATCTTAGCGACTATTAAAACAGAAATCTAAACATCATTGTAAGTGTATGAGAACTCCAACAATGTATTTTGTTGAAGTAAAGAGTTGTAAAATCTATGTTGAATGGGTGCAGATGGAGATGGCTTTCTTACTGCCAGCAAGAGTTGAGCGTGTCAGTTTGTTGTGTACTGGAAAGGGGTCTATGGAGTTCACAGCTGGCGATGCCTCATCGTGATTGGTTAGTCCCCATAATTTGCAACAATCACAATGAGGCATTGCCATCTTTCCTTTGTGGTACCTCAAACGGTCTGATTACCAGCTGAGAAATGTTACTTTGAGCTGAGAGATTATTTTTAGTCTTTAAACAGGCTTTAACAGGATTCCTAGGAACTTTTCTGAGATGCTTTGTGAATACAGGCCCAGGGCTCTGGACAAAGTGGTGCACTATTTAGGGAATAGGGTGCCATTTGGGACAGTCACAAGTTCTGAGCTGATATGAAGTTATGAAGATATACTTGGCCCAGCAGCATAGTGGTGCCTTTGTTGGATTTTTACGTTTATTTTTAAGCCAATAGGGCCATCTTTGTAAACATTAATTCTCAGCCGAATATGCCTTGTAAAGTGGTCAAATTAGATTTTGTGCTTTGTAAGAGGTATGCGGTTGTGAGGTCACACTGGCTGGCTGGAGTAATTCTTTCACAGAGAACAGAGATGGACTGTAGAGATTGTCCAGAACCTGGCGAGATTGCTAGACAGTTAACATGTCACTTTTATGTTAATGGAGGCACTGTAAAGAGAAGATACCAAGGCTTGTTTGTCATGGAACCAGGGCTGTCTCTGGTATCTCATACATGAACCTGGCAACTCTCATATGCAGATTTCATGCTGTTATGACTTATGGCTGGTTTTGAGGAGAGAGTTTGCAAATTAGTGACCAAACTCCATAAGACATGTTTGTAGCACACTCACAGGACCGCTCATACCCATCAGAGCAAAACAACTCGTAAAGGATCAGACGTAAAATAAGACCGTTGGTAACATTATATGCAACACTAGGGATAGGCAGCTGATGTTGATGGACATTGACTAGCCTACACCAAATCAAATCTCTTCAGGCAGCCTTTTAACCATCTAGGAAGAGCTACAGTGAGTCTGGCCAAACTCTAATAATAGCTAATCTAATGAGCAGGCCACATGGACAATAATTACATTAAGAGGAAATAATATTAGTGACCTGCGTCTGGTTTCTAAACTGCTTCTTCAGTCTTGGATGCATCCCAAATGGTACCCTTTTCCCTGCATAGTGCACTGCTTTTGACCAGAGGCCAGGTTAAAAGTAGTGCACTATATAAGGAATAGGGTGCCATTTGCGACGTAACCTTGAAAATACAGCTCCTCTTCCAGGGTAGGTTTAGAGTTTCTCTTTCAGTTAGATAAATTCCGTTTGCAGGGTGGCTAACAGTTTTTACCTCCTTTAAAATGTTGTTTTCTGCTCACTTTGGGCCCATGTGTAGATCAACTCATGTACGTACGGTGGGTATCATAAGTATTCACCCCCATTAGATTTTTTTCACATTTTGTTATGTTACAAAGTTGAATAAAACATTTTTTTTAAAATATTTTTTGATCTACACAAAATACTCTGTTGAAGTAGAATAAAAACCTGGATATTGTTTTTTAAATGAATGAAAATAAAATACTAATATACCTTGATAAGCTAAGAATTCACCCCATGTTAGAAACACCTTTTGGCAGCGATTAGGGCTGTGAGTCTTATAAGAGCTTTGAACAATTTTAAAAAATGTGTTCTTCAAGCTCTGTCATGGTGTTGGGTATCATGGCTAGACAGCTATTTAAAAAAAAAAAAAAAAAAAAAGTATTCCCATAGATTTTTAAAGCGGATTTAAAATCTCAGGAACATTCACTGTCTTCTTGGTAAGCAACCAGTGTAGGTTATTGTCCAACTGAAAGGTGAAGTCCTCTCCCTGTGTCTGCTGTAAAGCAGTCTGAAGCTGGTTTCCCTCTTGGATTTTGCCTGTTCTTAAGCTCCATCCTGTTTATTTTTATCCTGAAAAACTCCCCAGTCTTTGACGATGTCAAGCATACCATGAGGCAGCCACCACCATGCTTGAAAATAAGGAGGCAGTTACTCAGGGATGGGATGTTTGCCCCAAGCACAAGCTTTGCATTTAGGCCAAAAAGTTGATTCCTTTGCTTTATTTTTTAAAACTTTAGTGTCTTGTTCCATACAGGATACATGTTTTGGAATATTTGTATTCCGTATCTTTTCACTCTGGCATTTAGGTTAATTATGTGGAGTAACTACAAGCAACAAAGCAATTCTCTACCCTCACTGGAATGCTTTCGCCCTCGGGGCATAGACAGTGAGAGAGAGGAAAAAGGAAGATAACTCTGGGAATAGAGTGCCAGCACCCTTATGCACGCTCTGTTTTTACAGTTTTTCTTGGAGAAGTGGTATGACTAAACAGATTGTTCCTCCTTACACTCTGTTTTCCATGGTCCAATGCGCCTTGCAGGAGTTTTTGGGATAGAGTGAAGGTGTCGTCATTGTTAATGGCAGGCCGAGAAAGCGGCTTGAGGACAAGGCCCTGACAGTTGTATAGTTTATCCACTGTCGCTTACGCCTAGTCTATAAGTCTTTAGCTAGTCCTGGGACCTGTCTATTGTGCTGGTTCTAGCCGCTGAAAAGCAATATTCCTCAGTCTTTCGCTTTACTGCCAGTGGTGTAACCCTAAGCAGACGGTACTCTACCAGCAACTGTTTGCGCCCGCAGTCTGCCCAGGTTAATGTACCTGCCCCCTGTCGACATTCTCATTGTCGCACCATAGTCTGTGGCTTTCGCCTGTCGCCTTCCCCAGAAGGACGGCCCCGCTGTTGTCCAGTACTTGGATTGAACGAGAGCTCAGGCAAGGGCGTTGTGCTCTTCGTTCATTGGGCAACTACACTCAAGAGGGTTGGTCCTTTTCTCTTTGTTTTATAATGACAGGTGACCGCCCTTGTAGGGGACTGAAAGAGCCCTCCTATAGGAGTTAACCTATTAGGTACCTCTCATTAAACTGAGATTATGTGAGCTGAATTGGGCTTCCCCTCACTTTGTAATCACCCCCCCCCCCCCCCCCCCCCCCCTTCTTGGTGCATACTGTTTCGGCGTCTCTGAGGGTTGGGACTACCCAGGCTTCGAAGAGCATGTTTTGCAGCCATATCCCCATAGTGATACATTGAAACAAGTAACTCCGGTTCTCTGATGAGTGAGATGTAGCACCGCACTCCCCTGGTTGCAAGAGCGTGAGAAAGAGAAGCTCCTTATAAGGAAGTGCCATTCTACCCATCTGTCTCCAACATACGCTTTTGATAGGTCCTTCGAGTTGGTGATAAAGCTCACTCATCAGAGAACCGGGGTTACGAAGGTAACCTTAAGTTTGGAACCATGTGTAGAGCAACTCTTGTGTGTATGTATGTGTTCTCTCAAGGGAACAATGGCCACTGCTGCAGTACCGGAGACTGGGGCGTCCCTGGCTCTCCGTGCCCTGGGGTGGGGCTCTCTCTTTGCCTGGTGTGGAATGGGCCTGCTCAGTGTCGCAGTCTGGAAAGCCATGGGGGTCCATAGTGTACGTATTAACCATTTCATGGTCTTGCCCTTATCATTCCATCGGAAAAGCATGAAAGACTAACAACACCTTTTAACTAACTCAGTAAATGTAAACAAATAAAGTCCATACATGTACTGCTCAAGAAACCTCCACTTCATCTTCACAGCTAACAGAGTTCAGGCAGAAGATGCAGTCTGTTTTCCCAGCTATTCCCAAAAACGAGGAAGGACCGGCCAACTCGGAGGAATGGGACTCCATCTTCAAGTCTAAAGAGAACAACGGATCTAGCTGACATTCTCCCTGTCTGGTTCAGGGCAGCCTTAATAAACCACTGATTTAAACAATTACTGTGGCATGGGCTGAGAAGGAAAGGAACTTGGCATCCACTGGATGTACTTGCAGGTTACTGGGCTCATTCACCGATGCTCATCTGAAGTCTATGCAGAGTACTCCTTGTGTGGAAGAGAAATCATAAACTAAACTAATGGATTGAGGCATCATGGTTAATCTTAATTTCTGATTTGAGGCTTAATATTTAAGATCACAGGAGCACAGGACTGTATTGTACTAGTATAGGAGTTCGGCTTAGTGCCAGTCTGTGTGCTCTTGCCAACTCCATTGCTAATTGTCAAGCAAAATATTTTTGTCATGCCAATGAGTGACAACTTAACATGATAGCACAAACAGACTAGCACAGTATTCCTAGGCAACAACTGCTTTCTAATATTGTAATCTCTGTGGCTGTTTGGATTTCATCATGATATAATTGACACTTCTATTTTTGTTCTATGAAACTAAAAAAGCTAAATGTGTTTTCAGTTCTGAAGACAGTGAAGGCTGGCCAGCTGAATGTGAGGCACCTGTCTGGTTTCACTTAAAACAGACCCATCATCCAATGTAACACCTATTTAAGTGTTTGCCGTCAGCTATTCCCATGAAAGACAAGTATCAAAGCAAGAACCGACCTGAACTATTTTAAACTGTCCCGGCTAGCCGTAGAAATAAGTGTGCGTCATCCTAAATGTGCTTGTGACTGCTGCCCCTGATGTTTTCACACACAAAGTTGAATGAGTGCGTCATGCAAACATTTGATGCCACAGCTGTAATGTGGAGCACGGTGTTGGTTATACAGAGAAGTGTCAGTTCAGCTGTATGTTATCTGTCGTGCGTATGATCATTCCTTGCCCGCTGTGCTAAATAAACTACTGTACTTATCTACAGTCTGGTAGGTTGCTGTTATTTAGCAGACGCTTTTATCCAAAGCGACTTAGTTGGTTGTGATACTTTGTAGAGGAGATTCTTGGACAATGGAAGTGAATAATAATGTTTGGCCATATTCATTCTGCCACGATTCTCCAGTTTACAATCTCTGGACAAAAGAGTCAAACACCCTTCACAGTGCTCAACCAGATTTCATGTACATTTATTCTTAACATGTGGAACATATAGTATAAACATTTTACTGAAAACGATGTTCATCAAATGTTAACTGTCAATCGGACATGATTTTTTTTTTAAACAATTCAATTCCGGAATACAGTTCTGCCCATTGTGATCTATTAGTTAGCTGACTGTACAATCTAAATAAGTGTCAAAACTAGTCAGACTGAAATCATCCCTATATGTCAAGAGACCTGTGTCAGTCAGTCAACATAATTCTTTTAAATACATAAAATGACTGACCTCCAGTTGAAGAGTCACCAAATATCCATTATTCAAATACAAAGTAATCATAACATCCATTATAATGATCAACTACCATCACTTCTCATACCACATCTCTCGGAGAAGATACCAAATAGGGCTGTCTGAATATACAACGTCTATATACAAATGGGCCTATATATATATATAAAAAGAAAAAATAAGACTGAGGGAAGTACTGCACGTGGGTTTGAGAGTTTACCTGTCTGTTGCTATGGTTACCAGGAAGTAAGTCAGTTGAACAGGGTGACTCATGTCTCCCTCATATACTGGTATTGTAATATTATTATGCAATGCTTATTTCATAATTTCCCCCAAACAAGCCAACTAAGGCCTAATTACAATCTGATCAAGCGTTAACCAGCGATAGCCAACACCCGTATAGCTCATGTTTCGGCCGTGCTGTCAAATTGGCGAGCAGCTGCTCTTGTGGTTATTGTCATGAAGCCACACCCATCGAATTGAAAATCATTCAAATGAAATAATGAGGAATTTTCTCTCACATTCCAGTGTTCAAACTTGTAAACAAGGCTGCGTGGGATTTTTCTTAATGCGACTCCATGCAGCCAATGGCAATGTTCACTTTAGGTATAATGCCAGGAGCCGCTTGTAGATTTTTATTTTACCAGGTAAGTAGACTGAGAACAAATTCTCATTTACAGCAACGAGCTAGGGAATAGTTACTGGTGAGAGGGGGATGAGCCAATTGTAAGCTGGGGATGATTTGAGGGCCAGATTGGGAATTTAGCCAGGACACCAGCGTTAACACCCCTACTCTTACGATAAGTGCCAGGGGATCTTTAGTGACCACAGAACCCCTTTAACATCACACCCTACACAGGGCCAGCCCCCCGCACCTCTCTGATTCAGAGGGGTTGGGTTAAATGCGGAAGACACATTTCAGTTGTACGACTGACTAGGTATCCCCCTTTCCAATCACTGGCATTGGGAAATTGTTTTTTAGACCAGAGGAAAGGGTGCCTCCTACTGGCCCTCCAGCAGCATCTTGCCTCCCATCCAGGGACCAACCCTGCTTAGCTTCAGAGGCAAGCCAGCAGTGGGATGCAGGTTGGAATCCTGCTGATTTGACAGCTCTTAACGCAGTTCCACCATCAAAATATCAGCTATGCGGATGTCGGCTAAAGTGGTTCTGATTGAGTCAGGCCCTTAATCCTTTTGCACAATATACTTTCTCCCCCCCCAGAACAGGATACATGATGATCTGTATATTCAGAGTTAAGTCAGTGTTTTTTTCCTTTACATTAATACATAAGAGGTCTATCTACAACATGATTCACAATTTAAATAAGTCTGCTTCTTCCTGCAGAAAACCACCATCAGAAAGATCCCACACAGACAAACAGCCACGGATAATTACCAAACATTTTTTTAAGAGCAAGAGACCCCAAAACTAAAGTACGTTCTCTATCATCGGGTGCCAACTTTGGTTAAAACAAAAAGAACCGACAAATAAAAATAATAGATAAAAATGTAAAATACAAAGTATTAAATATTTGTATTAAAATGATTTAAAAATCCCAAATGAAGGTTGCGAATGGGGCATAGGAGCTATATATATTCTATATATTTATTTGTATGTAAAAACATTTTTGTTTTATTTAAATAAAAATATTATACCACGCACACCCATGTTCGTGTTCACTGTAGCTTGGCTGTCAGACCAAGCACCCCCCCTCCCTCTGTGTCTTTGCCTGTGGCTGTCACGAGGAGCGTCCAATCTTAAACAGTACTTCACACATGATGGCCGCCACGGCAGAGCTCAGCACAGAGGACAGAGAGCTATCCAGTAGCCTGCTCTCGTAGAGAACAAACTCTGGCCGGTTCTCCTTCACCTTGGCCATGGCCAGCAGAGCCTTGGCGGCCCTGCACATCATGTTAACGCTGGGGGGTTCGGGGTGGGGGACTGGTGCTGGGTGTAGCAGGCTGTGGGGTCCCTGCTGGTGCTGGGCCATGGCCACGCAGTCCTCCAGGAAGCCGATGAGTGTTCCCACGCTGCCCTTCTGCAGAGCGATGGCACGCGCCGCCGTCGGGTCCCCCTGTGCCAGGTTAGAGAGCACAGCCACCGCCATCTCCCGGCACACCTGGGACTTCCGCTCACCCACGTGGCGCACCAGGGTGGCGTAGAGCTTCTCCTGGCGGCTGAACGGCGGCGTGGCCAGCAGGAGGTCCACGTTGTTGTCCTGGATGCTCAGCTTGCACAGGCACTCCAGCACCAATCTCTGGGGGGTGAGGGAGGAGGAGCAGCCCGCCGTGGTGAAGGGGTCCTGGGCCTCGGCAGAGGGACACACCATCCAGTGGAGCAGCCCGTCCAGGATGGGCAGACAGATGCTCTCTGGGTAGAGGGACAGGTCTAGTTGACCTGAGATGTTAGCCAGGGTGACCAGAGTGTTCTCCCTGAGGGCTGACAAACAGTCCCACCACCACTCGTCCTTGCTGCAGGCCCGGCCCTGCTCCTCCTCTCTCTGGTAGCTGGGGGGCGTCCTCCTCCTCTGGGGGTGCAGGTGATGCAGAAGGACCAGCCGCCCCAGGATCAGCACCAGGCCTGGGTGGCGGGACATGTCGTTGTCGTTCCCTGGGATGAAGGAGAGGCCGCGGACGATGTTGGAGACACAGACACAGCGGCGGGCCAGGGCGTCCTGCCAGGGTTCGGCCGTGGAGAGGGGCGCCTCGTCCCAGCAGCGAGGCTCGTCCTCCAGCAGGGTCAAAATAGGACTTTGGGTCTGCGCCCCTCCTACAAAGGAGAACGTCCCAGTAAGATCGTTCCTCTCTGACAGAGACTGAGAGCCTGGTCGGGCACTCAGCATTTCGTCCACAGTGGCTGTCTCAGTCATGGTCTTCTCTACAACGGCCCCTTCTTCCACCTTCCTCTCCTCTGTATGCTTGCTGTCCGTCTCTTCGCTGCGTTTCTCGAAGTGTGTTTGGATGTGGGCCGTGGAGTCCCCCCCTCCAGCCTTCCAGTGCAGCAGGCCGGAGCTGAAGCCCCTGGGCAGGCTGAGTCCCTGGCGCTCCTCCACCTGGTCCTCCTCCGCACTCTTCTCCTCCACCTTGATAGGCAGCTTGTCGTACTTACTGGCCTGTTTGGGCCTCGGCTCTGGGGGCCCCTCGGGCTGGGGAGGCTCAGACTGATCCGTGGTTGCCCCCACCTCAGATTCTTCCCCTTCTACCTTTTCCTCTTTCACAGTCACCTCGACAGGCTCCTCCGTCTTTTCATCTGGGACTGCCTCCTCTGTGCTGCCGTTGGCTGTGGGCTTCTCTATCTCCGCCTCTTCTGGCCTGTTATCCCTCTGCTCTTTGCGTAATTGGCTGCCGAGCTCTGGAACGGTAGGCTCTTCCTCCTGGTCTGCGATTGGTCCTAGCAGCGTTCTCTGTCCCTCTGTGCCCACCTCATACTCATCCAGGATCCCAAAGATGGAGATCAGGCACCGGCGGAAGTACTCCACAATCAGCTCCAAGAAGCCAGGCAACTGGGATAACACAGGGAACAACATATTAGTTGGGTGCATTCTGAAATTATTGTGTGAAAGACTATAGGCAATAGCTTAATCATTTGTCCTTCATCCAGTCATGGTCAAATCAAATTATATTTGTCACATACGCCGAATATAACTATAAGTGTAGACCTTACCGTGAAATGCTTACTTCCAAGCCCTTAACCAACAGTGCAGTTCAAGAAATGGAGTTAAGAAAATATTTGCTAAATAAACTGATTTTTTTTTATAAATAAAATTAAAAGTAACACAAAATAGCAAAAACGAGGCGTTATACAGGGGGTACCTGGTACCGAGTCAATGTGCGGGGGGTGCAGGTTGTCAAATATCCACACCACTTAGAATGAAGCCATGGTGTGGGCCTGTATTCGACATGGTATAGTATAGATATCGGAGGAAATATCATTGGTTTAGTCCCGTCTCGTGGATAATGGATATCATTGGACATTGGATATGGTTTGTGTAGCACCGTCTCACCTGTGCGAGGGTGAAGGAGGACACAGTGTTGTCGTCATACAGCAGGATGTTGATGGTGTCCAGCGCCCACGTGCTCTCCGCCAGCAGACCTGACTTAAGGGACATCATCACGCGCCACGCCTCCGGAGTTCCTGTGGGTAAGAGGTCAAAGTACAGATGTCGGAGGGGAGCGACCTATATTAGAGCTGGGACTATAAAAGAAACATAAATCAACACCGACCATACCGATCACAGGCATTTTGCTGATATCGTTCATTATGATAAGTAGCCTATACTAGAGAAATGTCAAGTATAAATTAATTAAGTTTGCTAATATGGGTGATAGTTAATGAGACAATTGACGGCTTACAACAGTCAAACTAGTCGTAGTAGTTTAAAGGATGAAAAAAAAAACATGGTGCAGATTGTTATAAATATATAGTTCTATTAATCGTTATTGAATCAATTTAGGCAATTTATCATGATATGGATTTTTGTCCATATCGCCCAGCTTTGCTCTACATAGTGCAATACTTTTGACCAGGGCCCATAAAGCTGTGGTGAAAAGTAGTGCATCATAAAGGGAATAAGGTGCTATTTGGGAAGCAGCCATTATGAATTTAGTTAGTATGCTTCATTCTCCTACCGGTCTCCTTGGAGGTAAGTCTGCGTCGGGCCTTGAGTTTGGGCAGGGTGGCCTCCACTGACCCCACGGGGAAGCTGATATCTCTGTGGAGAGGTAGAATGCCCTGCCCTGACATCCCTCCGCCGAGTGAGCCTGGCATGGATCCGGGCATCCCTGCCTTCTTCAGAGATGCCATGTAGGGGCCCCCATTGTTGGGGGACAGGGGCCCGGATCCCCCCATGGGCCGGGGGAAGGGCGAGGGGCTGGGGGCTCTAGAGATGTGGTTGGCCATGGCGGGGTTGGATTGGTAGGAGGAGGTGGGCTGTCTGGATGCCATTGGGGGCATGGAGGAGGCAGAGGAGGAGTGGGGTGGATACGGGGGCTGGTGCTGGCCTGGAGGTCCGGGGGGCCACTGCCCATCTGGGGAGTTCCTACCCTCTGGGTCATCCCCCGGGCCCCGTCCCAAACCAGGGTAAGGGAGCCCCTGGCCCAGTTGGCCACGGTAAGGCCCGGGGTAGCCCATGTCTGTCCTGGGGTGCCACATGTTAAGCTGTGGGCCCTCTGCAGAGGCTCCGGAAGAAGAAGGGGGCCCACCACTCATCATGGCGTGTTGCTGTGGCCCCTGGGTGGCCCCCATGCGGTCTCGGCTGTAGGGGTAAGGGTACTGGCCCTGCATGGGCCTGCGCTCTGGCCCCATGTAATTCCCTCCGTACTGGCTGTACATGCCTGGCTGCTGTCCTCCGTACTGCTGCATGCCGTAGGCCTCACCCTCATGGCGCTTAGCAGGGGGACCGTACATAACATCTGGTCCTACTGGCCTCTTATAGCCCTGAGAGGGAACACAGAACATTACACGTTAGATACTGTAGTCAGTGCATTGCAAAAATGATAGCTTCTCATTTGCAGGCGTACCTCACTCAAACATACACAGACATGTGTGACAAATGTGGGGTCACTTATAAATGTCCTTGTTTTTGAAAAAAATATTTATATATATATATATATATATGTGCTATCCATTAAAATAACATCAAATTGATCAGAAATACAGTGTTAATGTTGTAAATTAATATTGTAGCATGGAAACTGGCCAGCATTCCAGAGTCACCTCTTCGCTGTTGACATTGAGACCGGTGTTTTGCGGGTACAATTTAATTAAGCTGCCAGTTGAGGACTTGTGAGGCGTTTGTTTCTCAAACTAGATACTCTAATGTACTTTTCCTCTTGCTCAGTTGTGACCCGGGGCCTCCCACTCCTTTTTATATTCTGGTTAGAGCCAGTTTGCACTTTTCTGTGAAGGGAGTAGTACACAGCGGTGTACAAGATCTTCAGTTTCTTGGCAATTTCTCATAACAAGAATAGTTTCAGAAGAAAGTTATTTGTTTCTGGCCATTTTGAGCCTGTAATCGAACCCACAAATGCTGATGCTCAACTAGTCTAAAAAAGGCCAGTTTTATTGCTTCTTTCTTTAATCAGCAGTTTTCAGCTGTGCTAACATAATTACAAAAGGTTTTCTAATGATCAATTCGACTTTTAAAATGACAAACTTGGATTAGCTAACGCAACGTGCCATTGGAACACAGGAGTGATGGTTGCTGATAATGGGCCTCTGTCTATGTAGATATTCCATTTCCAGCTCCAATAGTCATTTACAACATTAACAATGTCTACACTGTATTTCTGGTCAATTTGAGGTTATTTTAAAGGACAGAAAAATTGCTTTTCTTTCAAAAACAAGGACATTTCTAAGTGACCCCAAACTTTTGAACGGTAGTGTATATATAAATTCACAGCAGAGAGAAATCGGGAGAAAATAGACTTCTTACAATTCACAAAAATAAAGACAACAGGTTGGAGTATACCATCTTCCACAAGACACAGAGTAGGAATACACTTTTACCCCCCCCCAGACAGTAACCACCCGGTCTACGCGGAACATACCGGCAAAGCTAACGATTATGCGGGTATGTTAAGAGTGTCATTGAACAGGCCTATAACCCGTGCTAGAGAGACTGAACGTCAACGCCTACTCACTGGCACTAACAGAAACCAAGGACAAACCAGGACAAAACGCTTGTGTTTTCCCCCACAGAGTACAGCCCAAATCCATTATATTGAAACAATGCAACATCCTCAAAAGTGATCCAAATCGAGGAGAAATCACAACATTACCCGCTCACGTTTCCCCCCCACCGTGCGCGCAATCTAGCCGACTCCGTTACGCACAGCATGCATCTACCCAAGAAGCGTGACACTTGGCTCCCGGGCTCGCCCAATGGCAATTACAAGTGTGGCCACTGTGTACAATGTGACAGTACGACCAATACTATATTTTTTTTTTATTGTAGCACCACAAATATCATATACATGCTCAAATGCGTCAGCGGGGCTGCTTATATTGGTCAAACTAAACAAGCATAGCAACTTTGCGTCGTAGAACATAAGGCTGCTATTTGCAATAAAAACATGGACTATGCCATTGCGCAACACTGCATGGAAGCCAACCATGGCTCATCTTCCTCCTTATACTTTTCACTCATAGGATAAACAAACAGAGGCTGTAACGTAACAAAATGTGAAAAAAGGGAAGGGGTCTGAATACTTTCCGAGTACACTGTATTCACACACACAGATACACCCCTTCAATTTAGTGGATTTAGTGGAAACAAGAAGCTCCCACACTGAGGTCTGTCCAAAGCTGGTCCGACCAAGCTGACTCCACACTCCAAGACTGCTTCCATCACGTGGACTGGGAGATGTTTCGTATTGCGTCAGCCAACAACATTGACGAATACGCTGATTCGGTGTGCGAGTTCATTAGAATGTGCGTTGAAGATGTCGTTCCCATAGCAACGATTAAAACATTCCCCAACCAGAAACCGTGGATTGATGGCAGCATTCGTGTGGAACTGAAGGCGCGAACCACTGCTTTTAATCAGGGCAAGGTGTCTGGTAACATGACTGAATACAAACAGTGCAGCTATTCCCTCCGCAAGGCTATCAAACAAGCTAAGCGCCAGTACAGAGACAAAGTAGAATCTCAATTCAACGGCTCAGACACAAGAGGCATGTGGCAGGGTCTACAGTCAATCACGGACTACAGGAAGAAACCCAGCCCAGTCACGGACCAGGATGTCTTGCTCCCAGGCAGACTAAACAACTTTTTTGCCCGCTTTGAGGACAATACAGTGCCACTGACACGGCCTGCAACGAAAACATGCGGTCTCTCCTTCACTGCAGCCGAAGTGAGTAAGACATTTAAACGTGTTAACCCTCGCAAGGCTGCAGGCCCAGACGGCATCCCCAGCCGCGCCCTCAGAGCATGCGCAGACCAGCTGGCCGGTGTGTTTACGGACATATTCAACCAATCCCTATACCAGTCTGCTGTTCCCACATGCTTCAAGAGGGCCACCATTGTTCCTGTTCCCAAGAAAGCTAAGGTAACTGAGCTAAACGACTACCGCCCCGTAGCACTCACATCCGTCATCATGAAGTGCTTTGAGAGACTAGTCAAGGACCATATCACCTCCACCCTACCTGACACCCTTGACCCACTCCAATTTGCTTACCGCCCAAATAGGTCCACAGACGATGCAATCTCAACCACACTGCACACTGCCCTAACCCATCTGGACAAGAGGAATACCTATGTGAGAATGCTGTTCATCGACTACAGCTCGGCATTCAACACCATAGTACCCTCCAAGCTCGTCATCAAGCTCGAGACCCTGGGTCTCGACCCCGCCCTGTGCAACTGGGTACTGGACTTCCTGACGGGCCGCCCCCAGGTGGTGAGGGTAGGCAACAACATCTCCTCCCCGCTGATCCTCAACACTGGGGCCCCACAAGGGTGCGTTCTGAGCCCTCTCCTGTACTCCCTGTTCACCCACGACTGCGCGGCCACGCACGCCTCCAACTCAATCATCAAGTTTGCGGACGACACAACAGTGGTAGGCTTGATTACCAACAACGACGAGACGGCCTACAGGGAGGAGGTGAGGGCCCTCGGAGTGTGGTGTCAGGAAAATAACCTCACACTCAACGTCAACAAAACTAAGGAGATGATTGTGGACTTCAGGAAACAGCAGAGGGAACACCCCCCCATCCACATCGATGGAACAGTAGTGGAGAGGGTAGCAAGTTTTAAGTTCCTCGGCATACACATCACAGACAAACTGAATTGGTCCACTCACACAGACAGCATCGTGAGGAAGGCGCAGCAGCGCCTCTTCAACCTCAGGAGGCTGAAGAAATTCGGCTTGTCACCAAAAGCACTCACAAACTTCTACAGATGCACAATCGAGAGCATCCTGGCGGGCTGTATCACCGCCTGGTATGGCAACTGCACCGCCCTCAACCGTAAGGCTCTCCAGAGGGTAGTGAGGTCTGCACAACGCATCACCGGGGGCAAACTACCTGCCCTCCAGGACACCTACACCACCCGATGCTACAGGAAGGCCATAAAGATCATCAAGGACATCAACCACCCGAGCCACTGCCTGTTCACCCCGCTGTCATCCAGAAGGCGAGGTCAGTACAGGTGCATCAAAGCTGGGACCGAGAGACTGAAAAACAGCTTCTATCTCAAGGCCATCAGACTGTTAAACAGCCACCACTAACATTGAGTGGCTACTGCCAACACACTGTCAATGCCACTGACTCTATTCCAGCCACTTTAATCATGGGAATTGATGGGAAATGATGTAAATATATCACTAGCCACTTTAAACAATGCTACCTTATATAATGTTACTTACCCTACATTATTCATCTCATATGCATACGTAGATACTGTACTCTATATCATCGACTGCATCCTTATGTAATACATGTATCACTAGCCACTTTAACTATGCCACTTGGTTTACATACTCATCTCATATGTATATACTGTACTCGATATCATCTACTGTATCTTGCCTATGCTGCTCTGTACCATCACTCATTCATATATCCTTATGTACATATTCTTTATCCCTTTACATTGTGTATAAGACAGTAGTTTTTTTTGGAATTGTTAGTTAGATTACTTGTTCGTTATTACTGCATTGTCGGAACTAGAAGCACAAGCATTTCGCTACACTCGCATTAACATCTGCTAACCATGTGTATGTGACAAATAAATTTGATTTGATTGGATTTGATTTTGATTTGGCTATTTCAGCCACAGCCATTGCTGACAGCTGTATAAAATCGAGTACACAGCCATGCAATCTCCATAGACAAACATTGGCAGTAGAATAGACTTACTAAAGAGCTCAGTGACTTTCAATGTGGCACTGTCATAGGATGCCATCTTTCCAACAAGTCAGTCCGTCAAATTTCTGCCCTGATAGGGGCTGCTATTGTGAAGTCGAAACATCTAGAGCAACCACGGCTCAGTCGGGAAGTTGTGGGCCACACAAGCTCACAGAACGGGACCGGAGAGTGCTGAAGCACATCTGTCTTCGGTTGTAACACTCACTACAGAGTTCCAAACTGCCTCTGGAAGCAATGTCAACGCAATAACTTTTACCTCGGGAGCTTCATGAAATGGATTTCGATGGCCGAGCAGCCGCACGCACACACAAGCCTAAGATCACTAGCAACAAGACATGTCAGGGGTGAAAGATTTAACTTCTTCCCGGTAAGGGACATCTTTGTGTGCACGTGCGTTCCCCAAAAACATTTATGGGCATATTTAACAGGCCTGGCCCTGGACGTTCTGCCGCCCTAGGCGAGACAAAAAAAACTCCTATCCCAGTTAAACTAGAATGGTGTGCAGCAGGGGTCGGCAATAGGTTTGGCCTTGTGGCAATTCTCAGTTAATAGTTGGCAGAACATAACTCTATTCCCTATTCATAGGCAAATGCATCTGGTTAGTAGGTTATAGAAATCAGTTCAATGTCAATAACATATCCTAATATATTCAATCTGATTACAATGATAAAATCAGCAATGTCTCTATTCAATTTTTTTTTTAAGTAAGCTTCCTGGCTATTCATCTGTTGCTGGACCCAACAACTGAAGTGCTTTCCTGAAACCTGCCTGGGTTTAAACATCTACAATAATTGAAGGCCGCAGCTCAGCTTCAGAATGTCAGAGACTAATCAATATACTGTATCTCCGCACGCATCAGAGTCCCATCTTTTGTTTGTTTTTAAATCATGCTGTACTAGACAGTTTTCTTGACATTTAGTTGTAATTATTCTGATAGGGCTCATGTTTTACCAGTACGGACCTTACTTTTCCCCCTGCATGATGTGCTGACCATTTCTTAGTAGACCGCTAATCGAGTTGAGTTTAAACTTCACTTTGCATTGAAATGGCTAAGTTAGTCTATTTTCCCAGGTCACTTCCAATAGATTCAGTAGCTTAAGCACAATGCCCTCTAGGAACGGGAGGCTGGGACTGACCTGTTGCTGTGGATACATTCCAGGCTGGTGAGAGCCGTAGGGCATGGGGCCGTGAGGGTATTGCTGCTGCCCGTAACTCTCATGTCCATGTGGTCTGTGGTGGAGGAGGATGACACCAGTTAGAACACAGATAGATGGGGACAAGGGCGTGTTTCTGCGCAATGCTAAACTGATGATCACCATTAGCCTAGACGGACGTCTTACCTCTGCTGAGGGTATCTGTTGGCAGAGTACATGCTGGGGTCACCGCTGGAAGGTCCCATATTGTTCTGACCCCCAGGGGGAGCCATACCCCCCTCTGGACCCATCACATGGTCTGGTCTGGAAGGTAGGAGGAAACAATTATTTTGAGCATTTATAGAACTCTCTGATCAATGTCTCTGACTCGTGATTTACCATTAATAATATATTTTTTATAATAGAGTGCCGTGCCTCAACTTTTGATCCAGCATTCGATTTGAAGGTGGCACCTCTACTCCAGTTGTTTGAGCACGAAACACCCCTTTTCCTACAGGTATAACACCCAGCGATGCATCTACTATGGTTAGCAGAATACACACCTTCTGTCGTAGCCAGGCCCGTAGGGGTACTGTGGCCGCGTGCCGGGGCCCATGCCCATCCCTGGCATGGCTCTTGAGGGAGGACCACGGGGGTACATATCCTGCACGGCACCGCTGGGCATCTGACCTGGTCCATAGGACTCACTGCCCCCTGGCCCTGTGGAGGGAGAATAGACATGGTATTGTATATACTGTATGTAGAGTACGTGTCAACACTAAGTCAGCACCCTTTCACCAGGTCAAATTCCTTGGTACGTGTAAATGCACTTTGCAAATACAGGCGATTCAGATGTCATCAGCAATCATAATCATGTCAAGCGTTATCCAAGGCAAGGGTGTGTAGTACATCAGTTGACCACTGGGTGGAAACATAGTCTAAGGAAACAATCATCCCTACAGAGCGTTTTTTTTTATACATTGGATCTGATGGCCTAACCAAAAACAAGGACGAAAAAGACGTTTAAAAAGTACCAGACCATATCCTATTCAGACAATAGGCGTATTATGTAGATTTTCATCTAATTCACAGTGCACACACGCAATGGGGATAATACCAGTGTATGACTGCACTGTGTTATGCTACGTGTTTTAAGATCGCCTGGTCCACTCACCTTTCTGGGGCCCTCCATAGAGGTCCTTGTTGGCGTCGTACTGCATCCTCATGGAGGGGTCTGAACTACCGCCACTCTGCTGGTAGGGGGCGCCAGAGGGCATAGGCCCTCGCTTGTGGAAGGCAGGGTCACTGATCTCTGAGAAGGGATCCTGGACACGGATACCACCACTGTTCCTGAGGCAGACACATACAGGAGGGGTGAGGAGGACAAGAAAGGATGATACAAAGGGTATCGATGTGTGTGTACAGTAAGACTAAGTCACACACACAAACATACACAGAAACACAGACATCCCTACAACACACTGAGTGGCCCCCTGGGCCCTGGCCTCTACCTGTTTCCTGGCTGTGGGGTCATGTGTCCGTGGGGTGTGGTGGCTGGGGTCGGGCGCTTCATACCCTCTGGCATCTCACTCATGGAGCTGCTGCCTGTAGACTGGGGGGTATGGGGGCCCTGTAGGGAGCCGGAGTTGGCTGGGGGGAAAATGAGCAACGGCAGTCAAAATTGTAAAACTAAATAAATAGAGTTCTGGTAAATGTAACAGCCGGCTAATGGAGTAAGATACTGAACACTTTTTGTATTTAAGAAATATTGACTGATTGATTACACAACAAACATGGGGGCCCTACAGGGAGCCTGAGGGAAAAGACACAGCCATTCAGCATATTTTTTTCCATTTTATTTAAGTCTTTTAAGAACAAATACTTATTTACAATGACGGCCTAGGAACAGTGGGTTAACTGCCTTGTTTAGGGGCAGAACGACAGATTTTTTTTTTGTACCTTGTCAGCTCGGGGGATTCGATCTAACAACCTTTCGGTTACTGGCCCAACGCTCTAACCACGAGGCTACCTGCTGCCCCATATAGAGATATGTACAGTGGGTATAGAAAGTCACCACCCCCTTTCAAAATGTTCACCTTTTTTTGCCTTTTCCCCTTTATTTACACACAGTAACCCACAATATCCAAGCGGAAAAATATACATATAAAAACTCAAAGAATGTATTTGAAAGTAAAACTGTCAAATACCCTATTTGAATAAGTGAACCCCCCCCCCCCCCCCCCCCCCCAGAATTGCAAACTTGCTGGGGTTTAACCAACCACCTTCCAGATCACAAATCAAGCTAATTGGCTTCCATCTGTGATCAATTGTAGTAACTGATTAGTTCAGAATAAAAGCAGTAGTTCAATTCAAAGCAAAGAATCCACTATGGGCGGAAAGGTACTTTCAAATGATCTACGAGATAAAGTTGTGGAAAGGCACAAGTCAGGGGATGGATATAAAAAGATTTTGTCTATCCCTCTGAGCACAGGTAAGACCATTATTAAGAAGAGGAAGGGGTATGGCACCACCCAGAACCTGCATAGATCAGGCCCTCCCTCCAAACTGGATGACCGGGAGGAGGAGGAGGAGACTGATCAGAGTGGCTAAGAAACCAATGGTGACTTTGAAGGAGCTTGTGACCACGATATCACAAGCACTCCACAAATATGGCAAAATACTTTGCCGAAAAGCACATTGTAGATTCCGAGAGTTTCTGTGGCCAGATGAGACCAATTTTACTTCTTGGCCTGAACGCAAAACTATATGTTTGGCGAAAACCCAATACATCTTTCCACCCAAAGAACACCACACCTACGGTAAAGACCACCACGCCTACAGCAAAGACCACCACGCCTACAGCAAAGCCCACTACGCCTACAGTAAAGAACACCACGCCTACAGCAAAGACCGCCACGCCTACAGCAAAGACCGCCACACCTACAGCAAAGACCGCCACGCCTACAGCAAAGACCGCCACGCTTACAGCAAAGACCGCCACGCCTACAGCAAAGACCGCCACGCCTACAGTAAAGAACACCACGCCTACAGTAAAGAACACCACACCTACAGTAAGGAACACCACGCCTACAGTAAGGAACACCACGCCTACAGTAAAGAACACCACGCCTACAGTAAAGAACACCACGCCTACAGTAAAGAAAAACCACGCCTACAGTAAGGAACACAACACCTACAGTAAGGAACACCACGCCTACAGTAAAGAACACCACACCTACAGTAAGGAACACCACGCCTACAGTAAAGAACACCACGCCTACAGTAAAGAACACCACGCCTACAGTAAAGAAAAACCACGCCTACAGTAAGGAACACCACACCTACAGTAAGGAACACCACGCCTACAGTAAAGAACACCACACCTACAGTAAGGAACACCACGCCTACAGTAAGGAACACCACGCCTACAGTAAAGAACACCACGCCTACAGTAAAGAACACCACGCCTACAGTAAAGAACACCACGCGTACAGTAAGGAACACCACGCCTACAGTAAGGAACACCACGCCTACAGTAAGGAACACCACGCCTACAGTAAAGAACACCACGCCTACAGTAAAGAACACCACGCCTACAGTAAAGAACACCACGCCTACAGTAAGGAACACCACGCCTACAGTAAAGAACACCACACCTACAGTAAGGAACACCACGCCTACAGTAAGGAACACCACGCCTACATTAAGGAACACCACGCCTACAGTAAAGAACACCACGCCTACAGTAAAGAACACCACGCCTACAGTAAAGAAAAACCACGCCTACAGTAAGGAACACCACACCTACAGTAAGGAACACCACGCCTACAGTAAAGAACACCACACCTACAGTAAGGAACACCACGCCTACAGTAAGGAACACCACGCCTACAGTAAAGAACACCACGCCTACAGTAAAGAACACCACGCCTACAGTAAAGAAAAACCACGCCTACAGTAAGGAACACCACACCTACAGTAAGGAACACCACGCCTACAGTAAAGAACACCACACCTACAGTAAGGAACACCACGCCTACAGTAAGGAACACCACGCCTACAGTAAAGAACACCACGCCTACAGTAAAGAACACCACGCCTACAGTAAAGAACACCACGCGTACAGTAAGGAACACCACGCCTACAGTAAGGAACACCACGCCTACAGTAAAGAACACCACGCCTACAGTAAAGAACACCACGCCTACAGTAAAGAACACCACGCCTACAGTAAGGAACACCACGCCTACAGTAAGGAACACCACGCCTACAGTAAAGAACACCACACCTACAGTAAGGAACACCACGCCTACAGTAAGGAACACCACGCCTACATTAAGGAACACCACGCCTACAGTAAAGAACACCACGCCTACAGTAAAGAACACCACGCCTACAGTAAAGAACACCACGCGTACAGTAAGGAACACCACGCCTACAGTAAGGAACACCACGCCTACAGTAAAGAACACCACGCCTACAGTAAAGAACACCACGCCTACAGTAAAGAACACCACGCCTACAGTAAAGAACACCACACCTACAGTAAGGAACACCACGCCTACAGTAAAGAACACCACACCTACAGTAAGGAACACCACGCCTACAGTAAGGAACACCACGCCTACAGTAAAGAACACCACGCCTACAGTAAAGAACACCACGCGTACAGTAAGGAACACCACGCCTACAGTAAGGAACACCACGCCTACAGTAAAGAACACCACGCCTACAGTAAAGAACACCACGCCTACAGTAAAGAACACCACGCCTACAGTAAGGAACACCACGCCTACAGTAAAGAACACCACGCCTACAGTAAGGAACACCACGCCTACAGTAAGGAACACCACGCCTACATTAAGGAACACCACGCCTACAGTAAAGAACACCACGCCTACAGTAAAGAACACCACGCCTACAGTAAAGAAAAACCACGCCTACAGTAAGGAACACCACACCTACAGTAAGGAACACCACGCCTACAGTAAAGAACACCACACCTACAGTAAGGAACACCACGCCTACAGTAAGGAACACCACGCCTACAGTAAAGAACACCACGCCTACAGTAAAGAACACCACGCCTACAGTAAAGAAAAACCACGCCTAGAGTAAGGAACACCACACCTACAGTAAGGAACACCACGCCTACAGTAAAGAACACCACACCTACAGTAAGGAACACCACGCCTACAGTAAGGAACACCACGCCTACAGTAAAGAACACCACGCCTACAGTAAAGAACACCACGCCTACAGTAAAGAACACCACGCGTACAGTAAGGAACACCACGCCTACAGTAAGGAACACCACGCCTACAGTAAAGAACACCACGCCTACAGTAAAGAACACCACGCCTACATTAAGGAACACCACGCCTACAGTAAAGAACACCACGCCTACAGTAAAGAACACCACGCCTACAGTAAAGAACACCACGCGTACAGTAAGGAACACCACGCGTACAGTAAGGAACACCACGCCTACAGTAAAGAACACCACGCCTACAGTAAAGAACACCACGCCTACAGTAAAGAACACCACGCCTACAGTAAAGAACACCACGCCTACAGTAAGGAACACCACGCCTACAGTAAGGAACACCACGCCTACAGTAAGGAACACCACGCCTACAGTAAAGAACACCACGCCTACAGTAAAGAACACCACGCCTACAGTAAGGAACACCACGCCTACAGTAAAGAACACCACACCTACAGTAAGGAACACCACGCCTACAGTAAGGAACACCACGCCTACATTAAGGAACACCACGCCTACAGTAAAGAACACCACGCCTACAGTAAAGAACACCACGCCTACAGTAAAGAACACCACGCCTACAGTAAAGCACGGCAGTGGCAGCATCCTGTTGTGGGGGTGTTTCTCTTCAGCAGGGACTGGAGCGCTTGTCAGGACAGAAGGGTAAATGGACAGTGCAAAATACCGACAGATTCTTGAGGAGAACCTGCAGCCCTCTGCCAGGAAGTTGAAAATGGGGCGATGGCTCACGTTTCCACATGACAATGACGCAAAGTACACCGCCAAAGCAACCGTACGGTGGCTGAAGGATAAGAAGGTGAATGTCCTTGAGTGTCGTAGTCAGAGCCCTGACCTAAATCCCATCGAGAATCTGTGGGATGACTTGAAGAGTGCAGTCCATGAGCGGTCACCATGCAATTTGACTGAGCTTGAACAATTTTGCAAGGAAGAATGGGCAAATAAAGCACAGTCTAGGTGTGCAAAGTTAGTAGAGACGTATTCAGAGACTCATGGCTGTAATTGAATAATTGAAGCAAAAGGTGGTTCTACCAAGTATTAACTCGGGGGGGGGGGGGGGTTTCACTTATCCAAATAGGCTATTTTACTGTTTTTATTTTTAATATATTTTCAGAGTAAAAAAAAAGAAAGAAGAAGGTATCTTGAACATTGTGGTTTATTGTGTGTAAATAAAATTAAAAAGTCGGATTTGATGTGTTTTCAACAAAAGGTGAACATTTTCAAGGGGGGGGGGTGATTTTCTATACCTACTGTATGTACAGTATAAGTAAGCCTCGTCAGAACCAGAACGCCCCAGAGGGAAGGAGCCCATCTTCTGTTTGTCTAGAGGTAGAGATATGCATCTAAATCTGTGTTGTACATATGGAATTTGGGAAAGAAAGATGCTTCGAACTCAATGTCTGAGAAGAACAACATTGTACGAGATAATTATGAGTACTTAAATGTAAAAAAATCTATGATACATGTACAATACAGCACGGGTACAACAATGTTACCTCTCTGATTCAGGCTAGATGGATCCACAAGCCGGCTCTGCTATGTATGATGACTGCTTAGTCTAGCAATAACGTCAGCTTCCCAAAAAGTAGTGCACCATATAGGGAATAGGGTGCCATTTGGGATGCATGCAATTAATTCAGAATTTTACATTCTGGCATCTCCTTATAT
The DNA here is from genome assembly GCF_002021735.2 of Oncorhynchus kisutch. NCBI lineage: Eukaryota > Metazoa > Chordata > Actinopteri > Salmoniformes > Salmonidae > Oncorhynchus > Oncorhynchus kisutch. The sequence continues at coordinate 11,399,343 of NC_034194.2, forward strand.
CAAAATGACTGTTCTCATTAACGATACAAGACCAGAATAAAAGAAACCTGACATTTTTTTTTTTTTACAATTCAAGAAATTATTAAAAACCCTGTCTGTAATAATATGAGGCAGAGAAAGAGAGGCAGAGAGAGAGAGGCAGAGAGAGAGGCAGAGAGAATTGGCTGGCCAGGTCAATGTGTTTGTAAATGAGAGGTGTTTCAAAAGTAAACAATGAAGTGGTTCAGCCACACGCCATCGCTCTCCCCCTCTCCCCTTCTCTCTCTGAGCGTGTGAACCCACATGACCCCACCACAATCAGGCGGGGAGAGAGAGACAAAGAGAGAGAAAAAAAAATGCTGCCTCACTGGTCCATCTGTCTGTGGGAAACTAGGTCAGACGGAGGTCACTGTTGTTTATATCCCAGACAGCCACACCACACTCCTCCCTCTCCTATTCATCTTCTCTAGGGGGAAGGGATATTCCCTTGGCAGCTCTACCCCCCCCCCCCCACGGTCTTAGCTGTGTTCCCCCCCTCTTTCGCTCTCCCTCTGACATCAACCATCTCGCCTGAGGGGGGAGGGGGGGGGAGGGGGGATCCTACAGCTGGCTGTCTGACAGCTCTCCCCTCTCCCTCCCTCTCGCAGTTTGACACAATCACCTGTCAGACAGAAATAGACCCACGTGCTGGGAGGGCGCAGGGAGGGAGTAGCCAGCCCAGGGAGAATGGAGATGGATTAAATGGAGGGCCGGATGACTGAGCAGAGGATGTGCTTAGATTAGACACACCGTACGGGGCTGCCTGTGGATGTATGCATATTCCCCTGTTCATGCCTGTGTATGATGACTATGGACGGGTGTACATATTTGTCAACCACAGCAGCAGGTAGCTTATCACTCTCGTCTACACACACAGCATTCACACCTTGGACGTACAGCAGGTGTTACACACAATGACTTGTTGTAATCTTCCTATATCTACAGAGGAATGGGTGAAGGGCGGTAAACTCACCGCATGTGGGACATAGCATAGATGAATGCGTTAAAACAGGTCTGTATTGTACTGGTTGGTTGTTTAGCAACAAAAAAAACAGGACACGCGCGCAACTATGGGGCAAAACAGATGGGGTTGGCTGTTAATTGAAATGTTAATTGAAAATATAAATACATTTGCACCATGAGCACTTGTTGTCTCTCAAATACATCGTTACAGTTGTCGGTTAGCTAGCTAAACACTTTAGCCGTATTAGCATTGACATCAGTCAAAACACCTCAAAACAAGACGTGGTGTCAAGAACAAGATACGACTGGCTGAAACGAGCCACCTACGGCAGCTTCTTGTCACTGCGGCAAGCCATCTGGCCGTTCAGAAGCATAACACCAGCACGGCCTTCCGGGCCACATCGATGCGCTCCCATCGTTTTCGTGACGTTGTCAGCCAACCCGTCTGTGTCACAAGCAACAGGTCACAGCTCAGTGACGTGGCTACAGTTCCTAGTAAAGTAAGCCTTGTCCCGAGCCGGCACGACCCAGAGGGCATGAGCCTACCTCCTGGACAACGCCCACCGCTTTACTGATTCAAACAGAATTACAACACACGATATACATATCTCCATCGCTCTACTCACCTGGTGAGGGCGGCTGGATCCTAGCCTGGTGCGCCTGGGCCTGTTTCTTGGTTTCTCCCGGGATCTCCAGCGGCGGCTCCTCTCCCCGCTCCACTTTACACTCGAAGGCAAACAGGTAATGGATGTACTGCTTCTTCAGAGAGCTGGCGGAGCTGCTGGACGTGCCCACGTTGAGGTGGGTAGACAGCTCCCTCCACTTCTTACTCTTGTTCACCTGTAGAGGGAAGGGGGGGGGGGGGGGGCATGGCCAACAGGAGACTGAGCAACCAGAGTTGGGTATGAAAGCGTATATGATCTGGTAGCACTAGGATGGATGGGCGACATAGGCCGTAAATAGCGATCGGTGACGTAAGGGGCTGTCTGATGGAAATACGAATGAGGTGTAGATGCAGCACACCTACTGCTTAAAGTCTCCAGCCTATCTTTCCTGTGATCAGCCAGCATTTTCCCCACTAACGGTTCAGATTGGGGAAGCTGATCCTATATCTGTACCTAGGGGAAGCCACTTAGACTCACCATAGCCAGGCCTCCTATCTCTCGGACAGACAGATAGAGGCGGCATAGGTCCAGGGGCTTCTTGCCCACGGCAGGCAGCATGGGTACGGGCGTGCCCCTCTCCTCCATGAAGGTCAGGTAGCGGTCCACCCACATCCTTCTCTCGGGCTCCCCGCCCATCTCATACAGGATGCGGATCTTCTCATTGGTCATGGTGGCCGGGCTGGGTTTCTAAAGGGGTGGGGCATATAGTAGAGGTGGGGAGGTCAGTCAGGGCTACCACTGTTGTCATTGGTTATGGACGCTTACAGACTGATGTGATCAACATCCAGGTTTACATTATTAGACTTGGTTGTTGTTGTATATTCCATTCAAACCCAGTTGAATGGCAGCTATACAGCCAGGTAGGTCCCACGGCTGTCAAACAGAAACGGAGCATGTGTCACATCTACCCCATGTGACACAGGTCCACAGGATTGGAGAACTTTCTCATTAACACAATCAATCATCCGAACAATAATACGCAATACAAACTAGAGCGTTTCATGTGACAAGAGAAGCATTTGAGATATTGTGGGGCAGCAGGACTGCCAGGTAACCAGCACCGTATGGGAAAGAGGTAGGAGGAAAGAGAGTGTTAGAAGGGAATCCTTTGTCCAGCTCCAATTGCATGCATTTCTTAATAAGAAAGTCTCGGTCACAAATAACGACAACACAATCACATTTCAGGCGTCAAAAAACAAAGACACACAAAATAAAATAAAAAATTGTAAACAACAAGCTGAGTAAAAGTGCTTGAGGCACTTACAGGGCTGGTGGGGGTCTTTGGCCAGGCCCCAGCGACAGCAGGGTGGCTGCTAATGATATCTCTGCTGTCCTGCGCCCCGTGACAAGAGGACAGACTAGCAGGGCTGGGGGACAGGGGACATGGGGTGGGGGGCTGGGACATACACTGAGAGGAGCTGTAGCGGTCCTGCGACGGGGAATAGACGGAAACAAAAACATAAAACACACGCACGCCGCACGTACACGTGATGAGAGAGATTTCAGGTCGGACTTTCATACACTTTCTCACAAAAACATAGTCAAACAATCATGCAAAACCTTCCCTCAAAGGCATCCTGTGAGTGAGCACTCAGCGGTCTGCAGCCAACGCGTACGCGTGTGTAACTACCCTACGGAGAAACCCCACAGAGAAACCCGAGCCAGTATGCAACCTATCGCCTGCCTCGCTCGCTATTTCTCTGCGTCCCCCCCCCCCCCCCTTTCCTCTCCCCGATGGCCCTTCTCTCAGTCACACCTGGAGACTATCAGGCAGGTTTGACTGGCTTCAAAATATTCCAACACAATTGGAAAATCACACGGTGGAAACTACACGGTGAGAGCAGCCATACAGACGGGTTTGAGCAACAGCATTCTAGGGCAGGCAGCCAAACAGGAGCAGGCGAGGAGCTTTAGCACCAAAGGCCCACAGCCGTTATTACTAGTACTCTTATGTTCTCACGAGTTGAAACATGAAGCCATGCTAGCTACTGCTGCGGTCTTTGCCCTGACAGCAGAAACGCACAAAGCCAGGCAAATATAGGAGGAGTGATCATTAACTAGACCTGAGACAGAGCAGAAATAACAGAAGTTCCTCACAGACGAGTTGGGCTGACAGACCTCTTTCAGTTGTTTGTGATCAAGAGGCCTTTCTCACCAGCCGGTAATGAGGTGAACAGACTCAAATGAACGCGGGAAGGAGAAGGAAAAAAAAGTTGTTCACATTCACACAACTATGTCTGGAACTAAGAGGAGGAGTACAAATACCAAACTAAACCAGCGAGAGGGGAATTTGAAACAAGGGAGGGAGGGGAATTTGAAACAAGGGAGGGAGGGAGGGGGGTGAAACGAGAGAGAGAGAAAAAAACAGGAAAACCCCAAAAGAAGCTCTGACAAGAGAAATGGGAGCCTGTGAGAGAGAGCATTGTGAACAGTAACAAGTTCTTTGCAGTTGACTGGAGACAGGTTATTTTGGTATGCCTGTCTGTCAGACATCCAAAATCAGTCAAAAAAGACACTCACTCACACAGTCATGAGTGGGGTAATAATGACGAACAATATGCTGAAGAGAGAGCATGAAAAGCCTTTTTTAATACAAAATGGCACCGCTATAAAGCAGTATTTATTTTGGCTTCCACTCTCCCAGTAGGCACAGAAGAAGACTATGATAGAGATGGAGAAAGCGAACCGATGTCAGTGATTCTTCCTTTAGAAAATCCTCACGACTCAAGAATGTTTTTCTCAATTCTCTGTGTTCCTTTTTGTCTGCTGCCTCGTTAGATGCGGTGTTTGCTGCGCTTTGCCACATTCAGGTTCCTCATCCAAACACATGCATTATTAGGACATGCTTTCAGAGGCACTGGCAGGAAACGAGTACGTGTAAAAGGGACGGAGAGGAAAAGCGGATGCCTCTGTTAGAGCGATAGCTGGTACCTTGGGTTTAGGTGGTGGTTCGACGGCAGGGGCAGGAGTGTTGCCCTCCCTGTGCTGCTCTGGAGGCCTCCGTTTGGGGTCAGGGGGACCCACCATCCCCTCTCCTCCCATCTGCATGGGCCCTGTGGCGACGGGAAAGGGGGTTAGGCTCTTGTTCACTGTTATACTGGGGCTTGTCTGTCTGGTATACATGTAAAAAGACGTTGGACATTGGGCTAGTTAGCGAGTTTCGACCCAGATCTGTTTGTTTGTGTTTTACAGCCAACTCCTATGGCCATGAATGATCATATGAGTTGGCTATACAACACAAACAGATCTGGGAACAGGCTATTAGTTAGCTGCCTTGTCAGAATGCATGGCATACCTGAGGGTGGGGGTGCGTTGTAGAGGGGGTGGGGCCCCTGTGGGGTCATCCTTCCAGAGGTGTTAGCCCCTGGCTGCTGGCTGTAGAGGCCTCCAGGGCTGGGGCCCACACCTCCGGGGCCCATGGGGTTCATGCCTGGGTGGTGCGGCATGGGGGTCATTCCCTGCCTGAAAACCAGAGCAAGAGTTTGGATTAGTCATTTACCATCACCTTAATACATAACATCATTACCAAAGGCATTATATTCATACAGTACACTCAACTATCAGTGGAGGCTAGTGAGCGGAGGACAGCTCACAGTTCTGGCTGGAATGGAATGAACAGAACCGTCTCAAACACCGGGAAACCATATTCATTCCGGTTCAGCCATTACTAGGAGTCGGTCCGCCGGTTTAAAGTGCCACCAGTCTCCGCTGTTATACAGTACATTCAAGTTGAACTGACGGACAGATGGAAGTATTGGTAGATTGAGGGATTTTAGTTGTGAGCAAGAGACAATATGAATAGTGCATGTCGGTAATGAAAAGCAGTCCGGCAGCAGCTTTTCTCAACGCCTCAAAGAAAACACGCTGTTAAAACAGAAGAAGGAGAGCGAACATTTACAACACTAAATCCTGGGGGGGGGGGGGGGGGGGAATAATATGCACATCTAAAGGCTGGGGAGTAGTGAGAAGAAACCCCCTTGTGTTCACTGCTCCCACCCACCCTCAAGCTCCCTGTGCACCACACAGAGGGTGCATCCTAATAATGTCTCCTTCCCCCCCAAAGTGTGCACTCGTTCACTTCCCTTCACCGATTCAAAGGGAAATTACTGGTATAAGAAATATAGTGGAAACTCCTTCTAGCTCATGCCTACACAAATCCAATGCTTTTAGATTTGTGGGAAGTAGTGAATGAGTGCACACTTCAGGAGAAAAGAAAGATTATTGGGAAGTACTCAAACACAGCACACGCCTCGATTCCTCCCTCTTCATTTCCCTTAGAGGGGAAATTAAATGAGTAACGTCCCCGACCTCTATTGGAGTAACACGTCCATACCCAACCAGTACCAAATGGTACCATATTCCCTGCATGGAGCACTACTTTTGACCAGGGCCCAAAGGGTGTCATTTGGGATACAACCATTGTCTTCTCCCACCCCCGTACAAACATTCATTCCTCTCCCAATCCACTGATGCTAAGAATGAGACCATCTACATTACCAATTAAATCAATACTAAACTAATGGAGCTAACAATCCAACCAATGCTACAGGGGATTGGATTTACCTTCCCTCTCTCACTCTGTCTGACAGAAATGTTCCCTCAAATTTTTGGGGGCCACTGAGCAAATTTCAGGTCTGTGCAACTTCCATCACACGTTTATTGTGAACACTGAGGCTGTACCCGCTTTAAGTTACAGTTTCAGACAGAGGTCAAGTAGGCTACTGTGGCTATTTGATCATAATGTAGGCCTACCAGAGTGGCCTACTGTCAAAAACCATGTAGAAAATGCATCCCATAATATGTTAACATGGAAATAGCTGTTCTATTGTTCAGCCTACAGTACCAGCCAATGAGTGGTGTTCAATGTAGGCCAACATTCCATGAGACTTTAAGAAAAAAACAAAAACATGCAGAGCTTGACATTAACTCGTTTATCCACTTGTCCTTCAGACAAGGAGTTGACTGAACATGTTGGTGTGTTTGGTGCAAGAAACCACATGACCATTAATTATTACAGAGAATCAGAAAATGATCCTGCCCTCTGCCTATTGGCTACTTAGCTTATTCAAGCCTGTCTCAAATACAACACTGCTCCTTAAAAACAAAAAAAGCTCTGGCTTTTCAAAGATGTCTAGAAATGTACACGTTTTGTGTTCTCGTACAAAGCTATGACTCCCCCAATTTCTGACTACAAATGATCTATAACTGGGCTAATAACTCACTAACATCTATTATTGAGAAGAGAATAGGATTGGATTCAGCGTTTGTGTACCATGTCTCCTAGAGGTCTGAACCAAGAGTTTGATATCAGACCATTTCTTTCATGAACATGTCACTTTGATTTGTCTTGCCTTCCAGGTCACCTACTTTGTCATTTTGCAAATATATATTATGTTCTGGAACCATTACATGCACCCATCTCATTGTTATTTAATTATTAGAGATATACATATGTTTTTTTGCACTCACCATGCGTCATGTATGCAATGGTCATGTGAGGTGTAATGTGCATATTTTGGGATGTGAACCCTCAGTGTGTTTGACCTGATGAAGATCCGTTTCGGACGGAAACGTTGAATTGGTGAATTGGGAGCTTTAACAGTGTGCGGGCCTTCTTGTTCTATACAGATCCATATATGGCAATGGTCTATTTACATACATGCCTACCGTAGCTCTGATTGGTTATGCCGCACCGGTTAGTGTGTAGAGTACGGGCTGAGTGGTGCCTGTCAATGCAATAGAATCCTACTCTGATGCGTTCTGCCTACAAGAAAATCTCTTACATAGTTAGTTTTACATATTAAGTCTTGCATAGCTCCTTTTGTTTCAGAAGGTTGTATTGAAAGTGGCTAATATTGCGTTGATTCAATCGCAATTCCCACAGTAAAGGGAAACGTTGATAGTTAACTAAGGGGGGAAAAGTTCAATCTCATGCTTCTCTGCATGGGCTGATATTTCTTCTGTGCGGCAGTCCTGGGGGAGCTGCGCGCCCCACACACGCGCGCAGCTTAGAGGGAGCACTGGCAGTCTCGCTAATAATATATCCAATCCTTTTGCGTTGCCCATGTTTTATTTCAATCAAGTTCTGAATTTCTAATCAGCATTGTTCCCTTTTGACTTTGCAGGGGTCATAATATTGCTTGGCCCTTTTTTCTCTGATTTGTCAAGGGATTTCTTCGACGGTGCAAATAAAGTACTGTTACACATCAGCTGGTCTGTGACGAAGCCATGCAGTAGCAGGAGAGAAAACATGCCCTTGTTTACTGGCCGCAGTGGCCAGGTTAGTCTCAACAACCCACAGTTGAGGAGTGGGACTCCTGTGCAGCAGAGCCTCAGTGGAGCCCAGGGTTAGTCTGTCTGAGTGAGCGGGGGGGGAAAGTGTCTCCAGTGTAGCCCAGGGTTAGGTTAGTGATGTGACCAGTGGACAGCAGCATGCAGAGTCTGTATTACAGACTGCAGCCGTGACACTGACACCTACCCGTACTGCTCAGCCTGCTGCATCATGGGATGGATATGGCTCTTTGCACTGCTGACCTGGGGGTGGTAGGAAGGAGAGTGGGGAGGGTGATGGGGTCGGGGATGGGGGTGTGGGGAGGTTTGGGGGTGAGGGTGGGGCTGATGATGGGGGTGGGTGGAGGGAGAGTGATGGGGTTGAGGGTGGGGTCGAGGATGTGGGTGGGGTCGAGGATGAGGGCTGTCTTGGGGGTGAGGATAGGGGTGTGGGGAGGTTTGGGGCTGATAATGGGGATGTGGTTGAGGGTGGTGGCTGTGTTGGGGATGAGGTTGGGGGCTGTGTTGGGGAGGGGGGTGTGGGGAGGTTTGGGGGTGATAATGGGGATGGGGGCTGTATTGGGGATGAGGGTGTGGGGAGGTTTGTGGGTGGGGATGGGGGGAGGGAGAGAGGGGAGGACGGACCCCAGGCCAAGACTGGCTGGGGTAGGCAGGGGAGCGCGCGTAGGGAGGCCTGGAGTGAGGGACGGAAGGAGAAGTCTTTGGTTTCCAAACTCACACAGAGACATGAGGAAAAAGTCTGTAGCGTTCTTTAGTACACACCTCATAACCTTAGTGTGTGAAAGATGGGTGGATGCGGGGTGTGGAGGAGTGAATGTGAACATGAGGAACTTAAGTGTCAGTATAGCCCTTGGTTGCATCCCAAATGGCACAATATCCCCAAATGGCTCTGGTAAAATGCACTAAATTTTTACCAGAGCCATATGGGCCCTGGTAAAAAAAAAATAGGGGGTAGTATGTAATTTGGGACGCGCCCTATTAGCATGTATAACCCTTCTGTGGCCCTCCCTGGCCCCTGTCCTGACTCACCGGCCCTGGGCAGAGGGGTTGGAACCAGCGTTTGGACCCTGCATGGCGTTGGGGCCTGCCTCGTGGCCCGGCTTACGATTAACGTTGGGCAGGGGCGGTCTCATGCCCTGACCCTGTCCGGCAGGCTGTGGCATGCTGGGAGAGGTGGGGGCCATGGTGTTGGTGGTGGCACAGGGGTAGGGGCGCCCACTGGCCCCTGGACCCAAGCCTCGCCCGGCGGGCATGGAGCCACAGGGCTGTCCGGGGCCCTGGCCATGCATGGGGCTGCTGGCGTTCATGCCCAAACTGTTGCTCATGCCAGGGCCGGGGCCGCTGTAATTGGCACTGGGAGCCCCGCCGTAGTTCGGGGGCCTGGGGTAGTTACCTAGAGACAGAGAAATACAGTAACTCATCAGGACTGAGAATCATCAGCTTGATTTCACAGACACTTCACTTCATTCTTCTATCTATCTAGACTTTCAAAAGCAGGGGCCCTGGTCAAAAGTAGGGCACTACATAGGGAATAGGATGCTATTTGGGATGCAAGCAATGTGATGTGAACAGAGCATTGCATCATGTTCCTCTGTGCCACTGGATGTTCTCCACTCCAGCCAGACTGGTTACTTTCACAATCTGTTATAGTGTATTTCACAAGAGTGGGGGACACACACACAGAGATGCTTTTGTCATGTGAGACTTCCAAAAAGACTCTCGGCCGTGGCGTTGGAGGGAGAGCTGCCATTTTGGCTCTTCCTGGAGTTATTCTAGGTCTGCCCCTATAACGAGCTCTGTTCAAAGGCAGAGGAGGATGAGAGAAAGAGACCTAGAGAGGGAGGGGATGTGAGGAGGAAAGAGGGATAGAAGAGAGAAAAACAGAAGAGGGGGATGAGAGGATAGGAGTGGGGAAGTGTAGGCCTAAGTCCTGGCAGCCAGACAAACTGTTGAGCATGAAAAAGCCTGCAGTGTCACAGTTCTTGACACACTCAAACCGATGCGCCTGGTACCTAAATCTTTGTCTTCACCCTCTGAATGGAGCACACACACACTGATTGAAGTGGATTTAACACGTGACATCAATAAGGGATCATAGCTTTCACCTGGTCAGTCTATGATTTGTACACTCAGTGTATATGGAAATGATCTGGCAGCGACAGCTCCTCTGTAGAGTCATGTTATACCCAGAATCCCCCTGAGGAACAGAGGGTGTGACCAGTGATGTTTTTAACCCTGGATTGCTGATGCTATGTATTGGTCAATGAGAGGCTGTGAAACCACTGGTCGGCCATATTGGCACTCCCCAGAAGGTGCAGTCCGCCATAGGAATTCTACAGTATTTCAAGGACAAGATTACATGTATTTAAGTCGTTTTTGTTGTAGTGGGGAAAATAACATGACTTTAAAAAAAAAATTGATAGCTCAGACATAATTTAGAAGTATGCATTAAGGTGTCTGTAATATAATACATGTTGTACAAACTAAATATACAAATGCATTTATTAATGTCTACATCTTCTTAAATCTTTTTTTCAGTCATTCTAGTGTGTGTGTGTATATTCTATCTATAATATTAGACAATATATATATATGGCTAATATTATAGATAGAATATACACACACACACTAGAATGACTGAAAAAAGATTTAGGAAGATATAGAAATGCATTTATTAATGTCTACATATATATATATATATATATATATTTATTAGACAATAGTATATTAGATACTACTGCACTGTTGGAGTTAGCGAAATGCTTGTGTTCCTACACCTGCAATAACGCCTGCTAAATATGTGTATGTGACCGATTGAATTTGATTTATACACTGAACAAAAACGTAAATGCAACATTCAACAATTTTTTTGATTTTACTGAGTTACAGTTTTTTCACCACTGGGAAAACAGATATGCATCTGTTGGTCACAGATACCTTAAAAAAAAAAAGTAGGGGCATGGATCAGAAAACCAGTCAGTATCTGGTGTGACCCCCATTTGCCTCATGCACTGTGACGCATCTCCTTTGCATAGAGTTGATCAGGCAGTTGATTGTGGCCTTGTGGAATGTTGTCCCACTCCTCTTCAATGGCTGTGCGAAGTTGCTAGATATTGGAGGAAACTGGAACACACTGTCGTACACGTCGATCCAGAGCATCCCAAACATGTTCAATGGGTGACATGTCTAGTGAGTATGCAGGCCATGGAAGAACTGGGACATTTTCAGCTTCCAGGAATTGTGAACAGATCTTTGTGACATGGGCTGTGCATTATCATGCTGAAACATGAGATGATGGCGGCGGATGAATGGCACCACAATGGGCCTCAGGATCTCGTCAATGTGTCTCTGTGCATTCAAATCGGCATCGATAAAATGTTGTGTTCATTGTCCGTAGCTTACGTCTGCCCATACCATAACCCCACCGCCACCTTGGAGCACTCTGTTCATAATGATGACGTCAGCAAACCGCTCGCCCATACGGCGCCATAGTGGTCTGCGGTTGTGAGGCCGGTTGGAAGTACTGACAAATTCTCAAAAACAACATGGCTTATGGTAGAGAAATTAACATTACATTCTTTGGCAACACCTCTGGTGGACATTCCTGCCATCAGCATGCCAATTGCCCGCTCCCTCTAAACTTGAGACATCTGTGGCATTGCGTTGTGTGACAAAACTGCACATTTTAGAGTGGCCTTTTGTTGTCCCCAGCACAAGTTGTGCCTGTATAATTATCAAGCTGTTTAATCAGCTTCTTGATATGCCACACCTGTCAGGTGGATGGATTATCTTGGTAAATGAGAAATGCTCACTAAAAGGGATGTAAACAAATTTGAGAGAAATAAGCTTTTTTTTGTGTGTATTTACACAGTTCTGGGATCTTTAACTTCAACACTTTACATGTTTATATTGCGTTTATATTTTTGTTCACTGTATACATCTTTGGGTGTGACACGGATCAGAGACTAGGTAAACCCCCCTCCACCTCCCTGAGTGTCCAAGGAAACAGTCTATGGAGTCACAAATAGAACCCTATTCCCTATATGATGCACTACTTTTGACCAGCGCCCACAGGGATCTGTACTGCTCAGGGCTGTTGCATAGATGCTTATAGATAGTTGTGAAGGGGCCTCTGTTTTAGGCTTTCTTTAGGGTTGAGACGTTGGAATGTAGTTATTTGAATTACTGGAGACATGCGGCGCGTAAAGAACCCTTTGGTTGACTGGATGAAAGCCTGCTGTGCAGCATTCATCAAGCTACTCTGTTGTTTCAGCTGAGGAAGAAAACCAACCCATGAACCAATGTGTGTGTGTGTGCTGGGTTGTGTGTACTCATCTGGAGCGGGGGCTCACACACACATTGGGTCATTATGGTAATCCATCTCATGCGTTGTGCCTTTATGATGAATGCGTGGCCGATGTGTGTGTGTTTTCATAGCTCTGGTCCTCGCCCCCACCCGCTCCAGAAGCCTGATTAATAGTCCTTGCTTGTGTGTGTGTGCCACTGCTCTGCTCTGTTGCCCTGCTAGGCCTGGAGTAGGCTCTGAACACCACACACTAGACCTGGGTTCAAATACTATTTGAAATCTTTCAGATACTTTGAGCATTTGCCTTAGTCCTTGTAGAGTGCAAGGTTGGAGGGGTTTAGAGTTTTGGGACTATTATTTTGGTTCCATTGAGCCAGGCAAGCTCAATCAAGCCCAGATAAAGTATTTGAAATGATTTCAAATAGTATTTGAACCCAGGTCTGCTGGATAGCACAGCCAGCCACACAGCTCTCCTCCATTACCCCAGCCCTGACACACACACACACACACACACACACACACACACACACACACACACACACACACACACACACACACACACACACACACACACACACACACACACACACACACACACACAGAGAGAGGGGAGGGGAGGGAGAGTACAGTATATGTAGAGAATGGAAAACTTGGAGGTTGATTGGAGATTTACTTAGCTGCGGAAAAAGCCCAGCTCTCTCCAACCCTGTAGAAACGTGTTGGAGTTGGGCCATAGGATAGTCATAGCACTGGCACCATTCCACTAGGTGGCAGGTAGCCTAGTGGTTAGAGCATTGGGCCAGTTACCGTAAGGTCACTGGTTCAAATCCCCAACACAACAACATGAAAAAAATCTGTCGATGTGCCACTGAGCAAGGCACTTAACCCTAATTGCTTCTGTAAGTCGCTCTGGATAAGAGCTAAATGTAAATGTCAAATATAGCCTTCTGCTTCAGGGGCGAGAGTGTCCCCCCTATCCACCCACTAACCCCAGCAGGCTGCTCTTCTCTCATACTGTATATAACTGTTATTGTGAATTGGTTGTCTACTGTATGCATTGTCCTTTTTCTGAAACACCATTTAAATGTGTACATCACACTGCAACACATTTAAGTAAAGTAAAGACAGTCTTTCTATAGGCCAGACTAGGGTGAAGAAACGGGCTGGACTGTCTTACTGGGCACCGACATACTCATCAGTCCCTAGCACAGAGGATGTATTACCTCGTGGGGAAGTGCCCCTAGATGCTGATCTTAGGTCAGCTTTGCATTTCCCCTACTAAATGGTTAAGGTTAGGATTGGGGGTGGGGAAGCTGATCCTAGTTTTGTACTTCGGGGAAACTTCACCCTGGAGCGGAATATTACCTTGGGGGCCGTACTGGCTGGTCTGGGATCCGTACGAGGGGCCAGGGCCCCCCTGCTGCTGCTGATGATAGGAGCCCGGGTGCATGGAGCCTCCCAGGGAGGGGTGAGGGGACACGGGGGGCCCCTGGCCCGACTGCTGGGGGCCTGGGGTGTTCCGCTGCATGGCAGGTGGGAACCCTGTAGGGAGGGAGAGGGAGATAATCTTAAATGCATTCAAACTGAGACCCGAACTAAAGGATAATCACGTACTCAATGATAATAATCTCTCACGTACTCAATGATATGAGAACCCAATTGTCAATGTTGCAAGTCTGTTCAATTTAAGTGAACTCACTTCAATTGAATGGTAACACTTAGCCTTGTCTGTTGAAAAGCACTACTAAATGCTACAGCGAACGACCAAATAAACATTTAAATTGATCTGAATAGGGCGACAAATACCACAAGAGCTAATACATCCGCCCGGCCACTGCAGAAAAGGTCTCATCTGTTATAAATTTTTACTTTTCATCTTGCTTGATCAAAACCACATCTAAGGGCATAGTAGTGAGAAAATAATTTGAATACCGTACCTCACTACCACTTCAAGGGATAGTTTACCCAAATTAGATACTGTTTCCTTACCCTGTATCAATGTTTCCGTTAGCCGGCTTTTCCGTTCAAAAAAATGAAAAGACGATAAATAAAATTGCCGCCGGTCAATTGTCCAAGGTAATAAAAAAAAAATGCCCATTGCGAGATAATCAATCAAATGTATTTATAAAGCCCTTCTTACATCAGGTGTAGAAGCACAAAGTGCAGAAGCACAAAGTGCTATACAGAAACCGACCTAAAACCCCAAACAGCAAGCAATGCAGGTGTAGAAGCACAGTGGCTAGGAAAAACTCCCTAGAAAGGCCAGAACCTAGGAAGAAACCTAGAGAGGAACCAGGCTCTGAGGTGTTGGCCAGTCCTCTTCTGGCTGTGCCGGGTGGAGATTATAACAGAACATGGCCAAGATGTTCAAATGTATTTTAGCCAATTAATTGATTGAAATACCAGTTGATGTAGCACGAGAGATGCTGCGACAGCTCATCAAACAGAAGTTTGTTGCTGCTAGAGTGAAACATGTGCTTTAATAAGCCCAATCACTGCGCAAAAATTCTAAAGGCAATTGCATGTAAAAAAAACATAAAAAGAAGAAGAAAAAAAACCATTATCACAATTAAAAAGAGGCCTACAATTTTCTTTCGTCTCAACTTTTGAATTGAAGCACGCTTCCCATTCGCCATTCAAGTGCATTGAAAACTAGGCAGGCTTCAGATTGTCACATTGCAATGAGCTGGAGGCAGTATGCATTTTGAAACCACATACTTAATTGTTTAAAACCTGAACGTTTTACTAACTATTTTGAGGCATGCCTTGCCTTGCCATGATAGTAGCCTAGCCAAAAATCTAACCAAACGTGCAGGCAATTATTTTAGAAACACTTCCATATGCCATTGAAACAAGTAGCCTTTTTCGCTCATAGTCTTTTGGTTTCCAAATAAACTTTTTCTTTCCCATTATCCAGTAACCAAAGGCACACTCCTAGTCATATTAGCAACCCGTGCTCCATGTTGCATATTTACATATCCTTTCTAAATTTCAACTGATATTTTCATCTCTGTCACATGAAACCCCTCACAAATGGTGTTTTCCCACTAATTGCATTATGGAACAAACATAACGCAATTAGCGTAGCCTACTGCCTTGTGCGCATTGCTGTGCTTATGAGTTTTACGTTTGGGGAAGCTAATTTTCAGCATAAAAATGCACCTTTATAAAAAAAAAGCATTCCATGCAACGTCACATTTGTAGACCTATGTAAGATAGTCATAATTTAGGCTAATAATATAACTCAATCAAAAAAAAAAGACTGTTCAATGTAGTACGTAGTGGCGTTCAGTAAGCAGGCTATATCACAGGGAAATGTTGGCCTTTCTTAAACAAATTGCATGCCATTCTACTACATTTTAAATGACTGGACACATTAGCAGAATGTTTTTTCACACAATTTACAGGGTAGACTACTCTGGGACTAACAAAAGTGGCACTGACCCAATGATAAAGACAGTGAATATGTACACATCATGGGGGCACTCTGTTCACAACGTTGACATCAGCAAACCGCTCGCCCACATTGCCACCCTACACGTGGTCTGCGGTTGTGAGGCCGGTTGGAAGTACTGCCAAATTCTCTAAAATTACGTTGGAGGTGGCTTATGGTAAAAGAAATTCAATTCCCTTGCAAACAGCGTATTTACCGCAATCAGCATGCCAGTTGCACGCTCCCCCAAAAACCTGAGACATCTGTGGCATTGTGTTGTGACAAAACTTCACATTTTAAAGTGGCCTTTTATTGTCCCCAGTACAAGTTGCACCTGTGTAACAATCATGCTGTTTAGTCAGCTTCTTGATATGCCACACCTGTCAGGTGGATGGATTGGTTTAGCAAAGGAGAAATGCTCACTAACAGGGATGTAAACAAATTTGAGAGAAGTAAGGTTTTTGTGTGTATTTAATATTTCTGGGATCTTTTACACTTTACATGTTGCGTTTATATTTTTATTCAGAGTAAATGTGATTCCTGGCATTCAGAGCTCTGTGGGTTGACACCCTAATCGGGTTGCGCAACCAATGCATATGTACCCGGTAAATGTCTTAAATGTTTGTGAATTAAAATGCTCCTGGCCAAATGTCCGGTGCCGACCTTTCCTAACAAAAACCCTGCCCTGTAATCAGTCTATGGACACGGTAAGACAGCAATTCATTTGGGTGAACTATCCCTTTAACAATTTATTCATAGTCTCTATGAGGTCAAAAAATATATAAAAAATAACATGACTTTCCCCTTCCCTGGGCTTTCACAGCACTCACAAAACCTATTTTAATTGACTCCCCTCCCCAAACTTGGGCCTTGGAGTGAGTGATCATTTGTATTAATGCCACCAGTTACAATGATCCCCTTCAGACAGTGAGAAAAAGCTTCTGTCTGGCTGGCTGGCGAGGTGTTATTTTGACTACTACTCACAAATATGATTTGATTTGGGCCTTTACTCCCCCCCCCCCCCCCCCCCCCAGCCCCAGTGCTGGACAGCCTCATTGACATGGCCTGACATCACTGACAACCATATTGGCAGCCGCTGCTGAGAGACAGGGTTACGGTTCCTCTATGAAGGCGGCGTCTGCGTCTTAAATGGTACACTATTCCCTACATAGTGCATTACTTTTGACCAGAGCCCAAAATCATAGCACTATATAGGGAATGGGTGCCATTTGGGACACAGCCAGAGTTCTGGCCCAGTGCTGACAGCAGCCCAGTGGTTTAGAGGCATTGAAGGGAAGATGATCTATGGCTAATCTGTTGTACTAATGATCCTATGGAAAACACCTGCGACTGAGCAGGGGAAATTGACTCCTAGAGGGACATAGGTTCACTAGTATACATCATTAGGGAGGGACTAAAAGATGGAGTTGCCCATATTCCGTTCAAATATTTCCCTCATAGGGTCAAGATTGTGTACAAGAGGGGAACCTCATTTATCAAACCATCGATGAAATGAAGGGGACGTGCGCAAAAAGCTCCCCCCTCGTACTTTACTTATCCGAGCGTATACCGATTCCCGCGGACTTCATCGTTCACACGCATGGTAAATATCCTGGAGGAGAGAGGAGGATCGTGGTTCCCAAGGTGGTGTGATGTGCAGGAAAATCTCACCTCTCTCCTGAGACATGGGGGACTGGCTCAGGGTGGAATGGGAGCCCACATCAGACATGTTCCCAGGGGTCTGGGGGGCCATCTGGGTGCCTGGGAGAAGAGGGAAGCAAACGTCAGTGGGACACACACACATCCATATCCGTCGTGTTAGTGTGTTGGCCTGAAGAGCAGCAGTGTGTCTAGCAAAACGAACCCATCTCCCTGGGAGCTGTGTGCCTGGTGCCCTTTAATGAGCCCTACAGTGTATGTGTGCGTGTGCAGCAGTTTCTGTGGCGATGGGATGCAGAGGCGATCACAAGTCCGTTGGTACCTCAGTGTGGGGGCTAATGGCTGACGGCTCTCCCAGTAGGGGTGAGAGTGTGTGTGTAGATGACTAAATAGTCTCCCGTCGACCTCGTTATCACCACCCAGAGTAGCGAGAGAGAAAGGGTCGGGCTATAAACTGTAACTCTGGCCACAAATAAGGACAAATCTCCCTAAACTAGTCCAGCCTGGCGTCAAACAGGCAACAAGGCACTGCACTGTGGGAGAGTAATTGTATTACAGTGACTCCGAACTGCTAACATAGTTTAGAAACTATTTTAATGACTGAGGCCTTTGTTTTGGAGCTGAGGCTAGAGCTCCTCCCCAGCTGCCTGTACGGAACCAGACTTCTCTCTTCCACTGTGACTAACTACTATAGAGTCGCTAATGCAAAAGAAGTTCTGAAAGAACTGCCTGTAATGAGACAAAGGAGCTCTTTTTCCTCCACAGTTGTGCCAGTCATGACAACCAGAGCTGTGCTGTTCCACTGTGGAGGTCTCAGAACTGCTCTCTGAACTAGAAATGGCTAAAATACTACAAATTCAGTTAGTGTATCAAGCCTGGCAAAATGGCCCTTGTTCCCTGTCTGGAGTATGATATGTGTGTGTGTGAGATGGGGTATAGTGTTTGAAGGTTACTCCTAGAACTAGGTGCAGGGTTTCGTTCAATACCTGGGACGCTGGCGGGGGAGATTGGGCCGGAGCGTGATTGGCTGGAGCCAACAGGTGATCCCACGGGGGAGGGCGAGGGGCCGCTGCGCAGGCCGGGGAGACGCGGGGATACATGGGGAGAGAAAGGCGACTGGGCCGGGTTACTCTGCTCGCCCTGGCTGCTGGTGGACCCCGAAGCACTGACCGCTGAGCTGACAGCCACCTCTGTGCCCGTAGGAAGGTCATCTATGGTGCCAGACAGGTCCTGGAACAGCAGAGGAGACAAGAGAGGAAGGTTAGTGTGAGGCAAACCAAGGGGAAAGCCAGGGTGGTGTTCACACACACCAAAAGGAATAAGAAAAAAAAACTGAGTGAGCGACTACCTGGACGAGACCAATAACAAACGCAAATTAGTTTCTGGTTGCAAAACATTTTAGAAACGTGCTCCGTTGTGTGCTCTACATTAACATGAAATTCTGACTTCGAGCCAGTCTGCTAAGGTCAAGAACACCTTGAAATACAAATTAAGAACCTCCACCGGTAGGTAGTCAAATCTTTACCAGTTACTTGATGACTTGACATAACGTCAAACATAGACGGAGAGACATTGGAGTGTTGGAAATTGCTCTTGAAGTCCAGGAAGGCTTTACCCAATTGAGTTACCGTAAAACCAGGCAGGCAGGCGCATGGTGGAAAATATTCTCCTAGCACTGCAGTTAGGCTAGACTGTCAGTCTGTTCCAAATGGCGCCCTATTCCCTACTTGATGAAAAAATAACTGGGCAGAAACAACTCAGGTATTTAGACAAATTTGACCAAATTACACCCATGAGAGAGCCATGCCAACGGCGTCAATGTCTTATCAGGAGTGGAGCCAATGTCTAATAGTGCCAACGAGTTGCCCTCCAAAGTGGCATGGGACCAAGTCATTTGCCTCCCCTCCCACTCAGCTACCGATTCCTGTGGAAACTGTGCAGTCGATGCTAGGGCTGTGGGATGCGTTAAGATCCCAAATTAATACAACCACTCGCATCAACAACAAAAAAAACTGTTAAAAGCAATGAGGCTGATGCAACAGCTCAGAACATAAGCTTAAAATGTTGATAAACTATTAGGCTATTTCTTCACATTATAAACGCAGGAAATGCACACACGGCAGTAGGCTATAAGTGGGACTGTTCCAAAATGCAATAAATTAGCTGGAAAACACCATTCTCAAAAGTGACCAGAAATGTGATTAATGCATGAAATACTTCACTATAAAAAGGTACTTTTTTACTCGACACTCAAGTGCCACCTTTGTATGCCAGTTAGGCTCTACACCCCTTGTAAAGCAGATTAATGTATCCAGCATCCCGGAGTCGCCTCATTGCTGTTGACGTTGAGACTGGTGTTTTGCGGGTACTATTTAATGAAGCTGCCAGTTGAGGACTTGTGGGGCGTCTGTTTCTCAAACTAGACACTAATGTACTTGTCCTCTTGCTCAGTTGTGCACTGGGGCCTCCCACTCCTCTTTCTATTCTGGTTAGAGCCAGTTGCAGAGTAGTACACAGCATTGTACGAGATCTTCAGTTTCTTGGCAATTTCTCGCATAGAATAGCCTTCATTTTCTCAGAACAAGAATAGACTGAAGAGTTTCAGAAGAAAGTTATTTGTTTCTGGCCATTTTGAGCCTGTAATCGATCCCACAAATGCTGATGTTCTAAAGGCGGCCAGTATTATTGCTTCTTTAATCAGCATAACAGTTTTCAGCTGTGCTAACATAATTGCAAAAGGGTTTTCTAATGATCAATTAGACTTTTAAAATGATAAACTTGGATTAGCTCACACAACGTGCCATTGGAACACAGGAGTGATGGTTGCTGATTATGGGCCTCTGTACGCCTATGTAGATATTCCATAAAAAATCAGCCGTTTCCAGCTACAATAGTCATTTACAACATTAACAATGTCTACACTGTATTTCTGATAAATGTGATGTTATTTTAAATGGACCAAAAAAGTGATTTTCTTAAATAAAAAAAAACTGGTCATTTCTAAGTGACCCCAAACTTTTGAACGATAGTGTATATTTACAAAATGACCAAGTAGGTGACCTGGAAGGCAAGACAAATCAAAGTGATTTGTAAGAAATGTAAGAGATGGTCTGATATCAAACTCCTGATTCAGACCTCTAGGAGACATGGTACACAAATGCTGAATCCAATACAATTCTCTTCTCAATAATAGATTATTAGTATCTCCCCCCTCCTTAGTCCTAAAATGACATTTGTTTTGGACCATTATCATGCACCCGTCTCGGAACAGGAGCATGGGAATAAAATACACATCTTTAACACTTAATTAAATAGCGAATGGAGGACGCTTTTCCCTTGGTTCATTTTCATGCCAGGTAGGCTATACTCCTGTTGGAAAGCAAAGCAATGAGCTTAATATTAGAAAAGTTGAGAAATAAATATAGTAGGCCTAGAAATGTTGGGCAAACATGAGCTCATGGGCTCTCATGAAGTGTTTGATTTAATTTGACACATTTGCATTGATGTCAAGAGTGATTATAGGAACAACAGTACTGAGTACCAGGCAGTTAGCAAGTTTGGTAGGCTACAAATGAACATCAGCAGCTTGGAGAAGCCTAATTACTGTGACTAAACCGACACGTGGAATTTGACTGCGGTCATGACGTGTGACTGCCGGTGTCGTGGTAATACAGCCCCCCACTCAGAGCTGGAGTTGGCACTTGGCGGACAGGCAGCTCTCACCTACGACCTTTCATTATGACACAATCTGAGGCCATAACAACCACTTAGAATGTATGATCAGTAACTTAAACACACACACCACACACACAGCAGTGAAGACCATCTCTGCATAAAAAAAAATATATATCTTCTGCTATCAATCTTAGCCTACGTCAGCCAATTATACTTGAATGCACCTTACTGTGCAGTGGGATTCTTCTCTTCTCATTTGCACTCCTCTAAAGCTCCAAATTGTGTTCCAAAAGTCTTTCTACTTCGCCATCACAGAAGCGGATTGCGTCATTAGAGGCACGGGGGGGGGGGGGGGGGGGATTAGCCCAGAGCCCTGGTCAAAAGAACTCAGCCAAGGCCTTCCTCTTCAGTATGTGTTACACATTTGCAAAAAAAAAAGGAAGCCTTTATTTCAAAGTTTGAAAGACATTGGAGGGCCACTTAAACCTGTTTACATATTCCTCGAGACTTGTGCCGCTTGCATGATTTATGGTTATAATTATTCACATTCGTTATGGGCCTCGGCTTACTAAATTGATGAATATAATTATTCAGCCTCATTGGTCTTTCGGGCTTTTACCTCCTTCCCTTCCCTCATCCCCCTTTCCATTCTAGACTCTGCAGTGAAATAGGGGAAGGATAAATAAATGAATGTGGGTTCTCATTGGGGCAGAGAGAGTGAGAGAGACGGGCACAGCAGTAGCGCCCACATGCAGTCAGCTCCTCTCAGTTCACTCTTTCCATGCAGCGTTACCCTCGAGTTTGGGCAGCAGCCATGTAAAAGAAAACACCAACAACAGAGAACCATGACATTTTCTACAGAAACGCTTACAAAACTCAACTTTAAAACAGCCAAGTACACTTGTACCACAGTGCAGAGGGAGAGGAAGTTGCCATTTTGTTTAGCTGCTGAAAATCTGTTTCTTATAGTATCTTGCTGATTTCCCAGCACTCAGAATGGCTCAGCCTGAGTGTGTGTGTGTGTGTGTGTGTGTGTGTGTGTGTGTGTGTGTGTGTGTGTGTGTGTGTGTGTGTGTGTGTGTGTGTGTGTGTGTGTGTGTGTGTGTGTGTGTGTGTGTGCGCTTGTGATTCATCACAGGCAGCAGTGTGGGGGAGTAAGTACATCCAGAACATTACTGTCCTCGCTACTCATACCCTGGCTATGTGGACACGCCGCACCAGGACCAAGGACTTATAATCAAAGACAAGCCTTCCCAAATGAGCCCTATGGACCCTGGTCAAATGTAGTGCACTATAAAAAAAGGTATTAGGATGCCATTTGGGACAGACTAGATGAAACCAGGGATGTAAACTAGCTATGACCATGAACACATTCACCAGAGCAGCCGCCATTTTCTTCTTTTTCATCCCCCAGCCTTTTGATTCTGTCCATATAGCTTGATGAAAGAAAAGAGTTTGCCTTTGAAAAATATGCAATTGAGAAAATACTGAAAGCCAAGGAAGGCCAGGGGGACTGCCTGGGCCTCGCCTAGATCTCCCCCCTATCAAAATTGTCCCTGATTGGGCCTCCTGAGAAGCAGTAGGAGGCAGCAGCGGTGGTGGAGGTAGCCCTGAGCAGAAAACGGTGGTGTGTACGCACACAGAGACATTCACAAGACTGATGAGGGGAATCAGACTCTCCCCTACTGTGAAATCTGACAATCTGAAAGGAGCGCTGGCGTATTAGGTTTGATAAGCGCTCTCTGGAGGCTGTGTGTGTGTGTGTCTGGAGACGGTGGGAATGTGCCTCTGTGCGGAGTGATGGATGGGGGATTAGACAGACAGCCTCTAGAGGGGAGGGCACGCACACACAGACACACACACACACACACTCTCTCTCTGGGATGAGGAAGAGGCACAGTCATGCCATGTTCAAAAGAGGACTGACTGGCTATTCTTCTGAGGATGAGTTCAGAAGAAACAGCAAACTCAAGCACTGGTGCAGAATGGTAATGTGAACAAGAGTGAGCTTTTGTGTGTTTTAGTGTATGTGATGTGCATAGATGCCAGAGAGAAAGAGAGAGGATGAGGTTCTTCATGGAAAAAACTGTTCATATGCCCACTGTGACTGCACCTTCCAAAGCATACTCCATAAGCACTGCCTTAGCAATACCATAATAAAGAAATTGAGAGGGGCCTGAAATATAACCTTGTGGTACTCCTTATCTTTCTCCCCTCTCATCCTGTCTGCTATTTAGCCCAAGGGTTAGTGTGATGAGTGAGTTACTCTCCTTCCCGCCATCACAACACAACAAACGCATGTACGCCCCCCGGGGGAAAACTCTCACATTCACACCCAATTAAATATTGACAGCCAACAGAGGCTTTTTGTGGTGTCACCACGGCGCCCATCACCGTGGCTCTGGATGCCGCAGATATTGCGGGCAGGCTAGAGCCAATCGGCTCCGGGCCTGAATTAGCCAACCACCAATGAGGAATGGCGTCATAAGGAGAAGAGAGGCTTGGGGGAAGGAATAGTCGCTAGCAATAGAATGAAACGAACCCATCCCAAGGAGTTCTCTCGGAGGAGTTGAGGAGAGAGGCATCAGCATTTGCAATCATGAGTAGCAGTCAGACGACAAACATGCAGGGCTGTGCTGGGAAATAATTGAGACTTAATGATAGCGTTTAAGAAATAGTGTGGAACGGGGACAGCAGCAATCTGACTGATTTCTCTAAGGGTGCCTGTGTGTGATTGAGGCTGGGCGCGTGTGTAAAAACCAAATATAGCTGAGCAGTACAATTAAAACAATATATTCCTAATTTGGCTTGAATAGAGGTGCGGGACATGTTTGAGGGAGATGGGAGTTTGTGTAGAATAGATTTACCAATACGATCTGGAACAAAGGAAGAAAGCGTGGAACACGAAAATAAAACCCGCTGGCGAATTTGAAACCTGTCCAAGACTTTCATTATCTTTGATGTTGTAGATGGAAAAAAAGCGCAATTTAGTCAGCATAATTGCCTCCTCCCTTCGCTCTCTCTTCCTCCTGCTAATTAATGAGGGAGTGAGGGACAAGACTGAGAGCAAGAGAGGATGAGAGCAAGAGAGGATGAGAGCAAGAGAGGATGAGAGCGAGAGAGATTGAGAGAGCAGCAGACGTCACCACTGGCTGCCTGATCCCGCCACCCCTCCTGCTCTGCCACTGCAGTTGGCACGGCGCCAGCTGGCGCCTTTGTCTGCCACCGTGGTAACCGGCAGTGGCAGCGGTTAGTGCCCGTCTGGTGATGGACAGGCAGGCGCAACGACTGCCCATATTCTAGTCTGAGTCCCAAATCGCACCCGATTCCCGATTTAGTGCACCGCTTTTGACCAAGGCACTACATCGGGATTAGGCTATTTAGGGCACTATATAGGGAAAAGGACACCATTTGGGACGCATCCCTAGCCCCCATCATGGCCCATTCCTCCGTTTATCAAAAGGTCTAGACGGAATATGCCACACACAGAACCTATAATCTGCCACCCCACACACAGCCACTCTGGGAGGATGAGAAGACAAGCCCGTCTGACTGTATTCTAGTGATCGTCCAGGACATCCCAAGCCTTCAAACCAAGCACATATGTTTATTTCATGTTTGATCATTTTGCCCATGAACACATTTCTGTTTGCAGCCCATGGCTGTATTCATTAGACACTGAAAGGAAGAAAACCAACAAACTGCGTGGGACTACCTGAACTTGAAACTTGTTGCAAAACATTTTTGCTATGGTGTACACTATTGAATACAACCCATGTGTTCCACTGTGAAATGGACTGGATGTTTAATTTGACCCAGAGCTGTAATCTCCCTGGACACCTTTTGTTCTTGGTTTATCCTCATGGTGATGCAGTACGGTGAGGAAAAAGGGCTGGAGAAAGAGTGAGAGAGAGAATGAGAGAGAATGAGAGAGATGGAGAGAGAGAGAAAGACAGAGAGAAAGACAGAGAGAGAGACACAGAGACAGAGAGAGAGAGAGAAAGACAGAGAGAAAGACAGAGAGAGAGACACACAGAGACAGAGAGAGAGAGAGAGAGACACACAGAGAGAGAGACACAGAGAGAGAGAGAGAGACACACAGAGAGAGACACAGAGAGAGAGAGAGAGAGAGAGACACACAGAGAGAGACACACAGAGAGAGAGAGAGAGAGAGAGAGAGAGAGGAGGGGGTTGAGGGCTAGAGAGAGAGAGAGGAGGGGGTTGAGGGCTAGAGAGAGAGAGAAAGAGAGAGAGGAGGGGGTTGAGGGCTAGAGAGAGAGAGAGGAGGGGGTTGAGGACACACTCTACCTCAAGAGCATCACTTCTGCTCCGAATGAAAGAAGCTTTGCTTTGAAATGGAAACTACTGGCTCAGCAGATGCTTTGAGAGATGAGATTGGTAGAAAGATGAGACAGAGAGAGAGAGAGACGGGTAGAAAGATGAGAAAAGAAAGAGAGGGTGGGTGGGGGGGGTTGGATAGACTGCAGGTAGAACAGACAGAGTAGCTGGTTTGAGAACACACTTCTCGTCCTAGGTTTTAGAGAGAGCGTGTGAGAATGAGAACGTGTGCTAGACGACAGATAAAGCTGACGGCGGAACACAGCCTGCATCCCAAACGGCACCCTATTCCCAACATAGTGCACTAGTACCGTCATTGTGTAGGCCGTCATTGTAAATAAGAATTTGTTCTTAACTGACTTGCCTAGTTAAATAAATATATATATATTTTTAAACCTATGCACTATACAGGAAATAGGGTGTTTCTGTGACCCGCTAATCTGATCTCTGGTAAAAAAAAAAAAAAAAAAATCAAAAACGCATGTTAATCTTCACTTTCCAGTGGAATGGCATGGGCCCACGTCTCACCCCATGGCAACATCTCATTGGCAGACTCACCTGTCTGTCAAGAGTCTGGAAGAGGACCGTCTTAAAAATTCTGGGGATACGGTGTGTAACCGGAGGGAGATTTCCCCCCACATGCAATTTATTCTGGCGCGAATGCGATCAACGTTCACCGTCGTCAGACTGCTCTAAACTCTAATTCACATTAGCGAGGGTACTAGATTATCCCGCATCTCCCCGATATAAATAACCATATAGGAGACTTGGGGTGGGAGGGTTACTTTTACTGAGAAATATAAGTTGGCTAACCGGGCGATCTGCATTGTGTCCCGCCACCCACCACCTGCCAACCCCTCTTTACGTTACTGATACTCTCTGTTCATCATATAAGCATAGTCACTTTAACCATATCTACATGTACATACTACCTCAATCAGCCCGACTAACCGGTGCCTGTATGTAGCCTCGCTACTGTTATTTTACACTGTCTTTTTACTGTTGTTTTTATTTCTTTACCTACCTATTCTTCACCTAATACCTTTTTTGCATTGTTGGTTAGAGCCTGTAAGTAAGCATTTCACTGTAAGGTCAACTACACCTGTTGTATTCGGCGCACATGACAAACTTTGATTTGATACCAAATTGAAAAAGGTGTGTCATTGATCATACAGCTTAAACCAAGCCATGCCTCTACGGCTTAATAATGGATAGAAATACTGCTTCAATCCTGTAGTAGTCTGTGCACAACCTTACCTCCAACAACTAATGTTTCAGCTTATATTTCATCTTGCAATGCAGTCTACGATCTAACAGCACAGCACATTGAGTGCTAATGATATAAAGAAATGGTGGGGAGGGAGTCTTTCCCTCTAATTCTTCATGTACGCACACAGCGGGTAAAAACAGACAGGCCCTGTGATGCTTTTCCACCTCAGCGCTGTGGCGGGCTTGATGAGCTGTTGCTGAACGGAGCTTGGCTCCCTGTAGAAGCTCACAGAAGAGAGGAGAGCAGAGCAAAGAGAGGAGAGGAAAGAAGGAGAGCTGAGGAAAGCAGAATATAGGAGAGGAACACTGCACTGGAGCTCTCATCCTCTCTCCCCCATCTGCCCCTGGGACCTAGGCCAACCAATGGCAGCACGGCAGCCCATCCCCCACCCCCTGCCAACTGCTCAGCCAACCAGCTCCCAGCTCTGCCTGCCTCGGCAGCACACACCCCCACCTCTCTCTCCCTGCCTGCTTTAGTCTCCCTTCCTCCTCCCTCTCCCTCTCCCTCTCCCTCTCTCTCTCTCTCTCTCTCTCTCTCGTTTTCCGTCCCCCTTGTGCGCATTCTAATTATGGGGAGTGAGCCGCAGCAGCACACGAAGGAGAGAGAGAAGAATCAAAGGAGCTACGGAGAAAAAGGGAGAGGAGAAATGAGAGCGAGAGGATACATTCTAGGGCTCAAGAGAAACACTCTCCTTTCAGCCTGCAAGTAAATTAGAATGCAGTGTATGTGTGCGTGTAGGGAAACACACACACTGCATTCTAATTTACACCCTGCATTCCCACACTCCCCTTCACTCCCTCAAATACCATAGCCCCACTATCAAAGCACGGGCACAGGGGAGAGGACGGGAGCCCAGACATTGAAAGAGGAGAGAAAAAAATTCAGAAGATGGAAAAGAGAGAGAAAAAAAAGGGGAGAAAATGAATGTGTGTGTAAGGGGAATGGAAACAGCAGAAAGAACTAAAATCATTGAGGAACGGGAAAGGGGGGGGGGGGGGGGGGCTGGTTGTTTCAGAGAGCAGGATGTAGCTAATGAACAGCAGACGAAGACAGAGCAGAGAGAAGAAGGAAATCACAGAATGCAGGCTTTTTGCGTTCTCTTCCCGCTCTACTCTGCTATAATCTTTCAAACTCAGCAGCCTCCCCCTTGCCTTGCTGGTTTATTTATTGCGGTGCATTTTTCTGCCTCTGAAACGAGTTCTGGGCTCAAAGCCCCCACTAGACCTTTTAATCATCTTATGCCTCATATTCTCTGTTGGTTCTCTCTCTCGCTCCTCACTAACTCACTCTTTGAGCTGCACTTGCTCCTATTCTCCCACAAGTAAACATTAGTCAGTTCTATTGTTTTGTAATACAAATATTTATCTTTCCTTAACCTATCATTTTCACTAAATGGGCTCTGGATAGAGAAAGAGAACAGCGTGGGCAAATAAATACACACCAAGAGGCACTGCATGTCTCTCTGTGTGTGTGTGTGTGTCGCATTTCCATCTACGTGGGCTGGTACCCGTGTCTCACTGGGCCATGGCTCCAGAGGTCCTGCTCGAACTTGGAGCCAAGGCAAAGTCCTGGGTACTTTTCAGCTGGCACTTATATTATGACTTCACAAAGCAACAGTCTTTAATGATGCAGAGGTTGTTGATTCCGCTCGCCCAAAGACTTTAGTGTCACACTCCTGATGGAAACACGATTACACTAGAGCTTACATGAACATAAAACACTGACGACACCCTAGTGTGGGGCTAAAGCCCCCCCCCCCCCAAAAAAAAGCACCAACCTACACAAATCAGGTGCTCCTAAAGCCTTCTGTAGCTCCTGATTGGCTCTGCTGCTAGAATCTGGTGATGGTGCTAGTGAATATTGTGTCAACCACTATGTCACACAGTGGATTTCATAATTTGTCTCTCAGTGTATTAGTAACACAACTGATCTGGTGTTATTGTAGATGCTCTTCCCGATAAGGGATTCCTTTGAACTTCACAGTTAACCCAGTGGCCGTGTCCGACTACCTATACTAGCGTACCACATGCTTAAAACGGCATACTATTTAACATGTACCGTTTAGTGCAAAGTGTAAAGTATGTCAGGGCCGCAACACAGTAGCGGCTCCTGATTGGCTGAGTAAGTGGGGCGGGGCCGAGTGCGGGTGGATTTTTTCCAAATTCAACAGACATGCGTTGCATTAACCAGCCTGATAACAGCTCATTTCCAATTCAATGAATGTCTTTCAACTCTGAACAGGGGAGGAATGGAGTTATAGGCTTACTCAGGCTGGTTATAGGCAGACTATCACATTCAACCTAAACCGTAGCCCATCTATCCTATTGATGAAGGACTGCAGACAGAAACAGATCATTTCGTTCCATATACAGTATTTATTTTGTGAAACCAAAGTGCTAAAACATACAGTACCAGTCAAACATTTGGACACGCCTACTAATTCAAGGGTTTTTACTATTTTATACATTGTAGAAGAATAGTGAAGACATCAAAACTATAAAATAACACATGGAATCATGTGGTAACCAAAAAAGGGTTCAATCAAAATGGATTTTAGATTTGAGAATCTTTAAAGTAGCCAGCCCTTGATGACAGCTTTGCACACGCTTGGCATTCTCTCAACCAGCTTCATGAGGTAGTCACCTGAAATGCATTTCAATTAACAGGTGTGCCTTGTTAAAGGTTCATTTGTGGAATTTCTTTCCATGTTAATGTATTTGAGCTAATCAGTTGTGTTCAAGTAACAGACATCCCAACATCGACTGTTCAGAGGAGGCTGCATGAATCAGGCCTTCATGGTCAAATTGCTGCAAAGAAAACACTACTAATAGGACACCAATGAGAAGAAGAGACTTGCGTGGGCCAAGAAACACAAGCAATGAACATTAGACCGGTGGAAATCTGTCCTTTGGTCTGATGAGTCCATATTTGAGATCGTTGGTTCCAACCGCTGTGTCTTTGTTAGACAGAGTAGGTGAACGGATGATCTCCGCATGTGGTTCCCACCTTGAAGCATGGAGTTGTAGAGATGGTGCATTGCTGGTGTCACTGTCAGTGATTTATTTAGAATTCAAGGCACACTTAACCAGCATGGATACCACAGCATTCTGCAGCGATACGGTTTGCGCTTAATGGTACTATCATTTGTTAATCAACAGGACAATGACCCAACACACATCCAGGCTGTGTAAGGGCTATTTGACCAAGAAGGAGAGTGATGGAGTGCTGCATCAGATGACCTGGCCTCCACAATCACCCGACCTCAACACAATTGATATGGTTAGGGATGAGTTGGACTGCAGAGTGAAGGAAAAGCAGCCAACAAGTGTTCAGCATATGGGAACTCCTTCAATACTGTTGGAAAAGCATTCCTCAGGAAGCTAGTTGAGAGAATTCAAAGCTGTCATCAAGGCCAAAGGGTGGCTACTTTGAAGAATCTCAAATATAAAATATGTTTGTTTAACACTTTTTTGGTTACTACATGATTCCATATGTGGTATTTTAGTTTTGATGCCTTCATTATTATCCTACAAGTAAAAAATATGTAAAAATAAAGAAAAACCCTTGAATGAGTAGGTGTCCAAACGTTTGACCGGTACTGTATATCAAATAAACACCAACACTTTTCAAACTACTTGGCCAACAATTAAACACCACAGCAAAATCTTCGCTATTCGCCATATTACTTGAAAAGAACTAGGGCCTATAACGCGCAGCCCACCTCTTCATCTGTATTGTGGAAAAGTGTGCATCAATTTCTACTAGAAGAAGAGCTGAAATGAGCAGAACCTCCTGACATTTAAACCATACTCAAGTTTAGAAAATGCACACTCCATTTTCGCACATTGAGAACGCATCGTGTGTGATTGCGTCGTTTCCCGTTATTCGTTGTTCAGGGTGTCATTCCTTATTTAGGCACCAGCATCGCCATCAGCCCCTGGTGCAGAGGAAGTATTATCTGTGTGCCTTGAGTGTGTTTGATTGGAATGTGTACACTTGCAAGTAGTGTAATTAATAGCCGGCCGTGTTTGATCATCCCCGTAATAAAGGGAATTTGAAATATACCCCCCCCATTCATATTTATTTAAAATCAGCCAGTCTTTTTAAATAAAATAATACTAATAAAATAAACATGGTTAGCCTCCTGGCGGTAAATGGGCTTCTCTTTTTTTCCTGGTCTTTTCTTATGCCTTAACGAAGGATGAGTCCCAAATGGCACCCTATTCCCTATATAGTGCATTACTTCAGATCAGAGCCCTACGGCCCTAGTTAAAATATAGTGCACTTTAAAAAGGAATAGGGTGCCATTTGGGCTGCAAGCCCAGGCCTCAGAGGTTTAAGGGCAGGGAGGCAGCAAAAGGAACCCTGTTGTTGCTGTGTGGTTGTGATGTCTGTTCTGCGTGGTTACAGACACATGCTAATGGAGCTAGCGCTAGAAACCAAAGCCAGGCTCACTAAGCCTCTCTCCTGCTGAGATACACACTAATACCTCATGCAGACTCCCAACTACCTGCCACATAGGTTTCACTCATTATTTACACTGATTGATGCGTGTGTAGCTGGTCACCATAAGGACAATTGCTATTTTAGGCTTAGGAGTTAGGGGGGGTTGGGGTTAAGGTTCAGGGGTTAGGGAAAAAAGGATTTTGAATGGGAATCAATTGTTTGGTCCCCACGAGGATAGTAAAACAAACATGTGTGTGTGTGTGTGTGTGTGTGTGTGTCAGAGAAAGATAGCTAATGATGTATGTTCTTATTTTCCTAGACCCTGTTACGCTTTCAGGGCACACACACACACACACACACACACCACACACGATTCCCCTTAGACAGTATAGACTTTGTCCCAAAGGCCAACTGGACAACACAGAGTCACAAGAACAAAGCTACCCCTTTAATACAGAAACATACTTTCTCCACCAGCACAAACAAATCTACATTTACTGGCAAAAGTTCCTCTCGTCGCCACTATTTAACCAGACATCTCTGACAGGAGGAAATCATCACCAATAATAATAACTGAACAAAAATATAAACGCAACATGTGAAGTGTTGGTCCCATGTTTTATGAGCTGAAATAAAAGATCCCAGAAATGTCTTACACGCTCAAAAATAATATTTCTGTTTACATCCCCCATTAGTAAGCATTTCTCCTTTGCCAAGATAATCCATCCACCTGACAGGTGTGGCATATCAAGGAACGGATTAAACAAGCATGATCATTACACACAGGTGCTGGGGACAATAAAAGGCCACTCTAAAATGTGCAGTTTTGTCACACAACACAATGAAATAGATGTCTCAAGTTGAGGGAGTGTGCATTTGGCATTCTGACCGCAGGAATGTCCACCAGAGCTGTTGCCAGAGAATTGATTGGCTGGGCCTGGCTCCCCAGTGGGTGGGCCTATGCTCTCCCAGGCCCACCCATGGCTGTGACCCTGCCCAGTCATGTGAAATCCATAAATTAGTGCTTAATGTATTTATTTCAATTGACAAATTTCCTTATATCAACTGTAACGCTGTAAAATCGTTGAAATTGTTGCATTTACATTTTTTGTTCAGTAATAGTTCCTTAATTCCTTAAGCCGTTTAAAATGTGGCACAGTCGGATGTGGGGTGATGTAGTGAATAACGCGTGGGCCACTTGGCTCAAGGGTGTGACAGTGAGAGCCTTTGCTCCATTTCTCTCACAGACAGACACACCACACAGTTTGAATGTCTTCTCCTGCAGAATGAGAGAGCAATAGTCATTAGGGGATGTGATACGCGGGCAAAGCTATGCATGCCCTGTCATGTCGGTGGGCTGCCTCTCCTCTGCCTCTCTCATGCTGTTTTCTGACAAATAAGGGCAGTGTGGACAGGACCCCGTACCTCTAACACACACACACACACACACACACACACAGTGTATGACAGTAATCCCCCTTGTGGGTGTCCAGTGGGGCGCTTGTCATCTTGTGTGTGTGTGCGGTGTGATGTGTCAAGACGACAGCGAGATCACCTAGGGGGGGGGTGTTAACGTGCCTCGGATTCAGACAGAACTGGCAGATTTCCCCCCGCTGAACAGACACGTGTCAAACAGAGCCCGTGTCCTAAATGGCTCCCAATTCCCTTTATAGTGCATAACTTTTTTTTAAGAGGCCATTTTGTCTGGGCTCCATAGGGAACACCTAGCTGACTGAGAAGAGAGGACAGTGTTAGGATAGGCGCCCATGGCCACTCATATACCTCAGCTTTAGAATGGAACTGGAACGGTTGTGAGCAGTATCAGTGATAAAGGCTCATTCACAGCCCTCGCTGCTCTGGGAGGGGCAGGGCTGTAAAAGTCCATGGGAGGAGACTGAGGAGATAAACAACGCAGTGCACACAAAAATCAGCTGTTCACCGGGCGGCGTTGGTGATTCATGAGAAATTAAGCAGTATGGGAGAAATTGGGGCCGATGCGAGCTGGACAGGACTCAGCATTAACGCTTGTTCTTCTTGCCTGGGCCAAGTAAAAATAAATGTCGGACCAGCAGGCTAAGTTATCAGAATGGACGAGTAGAAAATATTACGCAAAAAAAAAAAATCACAATAACAAAGTGTTCTCCGGATACAATGTCATCCCCAATCTCTGCAGAGTGCATCTTTCAATCATGCAGTCGCAAGATGCATTTTGAGATCAAAACGAGGCTACAGCAAACATTTGTTGGTATTAATTACCAGTTAGCATGTTATTTGCCCAGTTAGTTAATCCTGGAAAAGTCACGGTGTGTGCATCACCTGCATGTGTTACCAGTGGACCGTTGCCAAAGGAGAGAGAACGAGAGAGACACATTCACACAGCAGGTAAAATAAGGATATACAATAAACTAACTAGATAGCCAATTCAAAACATAGTGTAGTTTGGCTGGTTAACTACTAGCATGTATTCATGTCATTGTCTTTCCCCCGGCACTCGTGTATAACCGCAAAAGCCCATCACACAGTTGATACGGGTGCATAGTTGATTAAACTAAACAGTCTCTCAAGCGCTCATAATTGGCAAGGATTCCCCTCTATTCAATACTGGCAATGTACCGTGCCTTGCAAAATTATTCATCCCCCTTGGCGTTTTTCCTATTTTGTTGCATTACAACCTGTAATTTAAATATATTTTTTTTATTTGGATTTAATGTAATGGACATACACAAAATTGTTTAAATTGGTGAAGTGAAATGGAAAAAATAACATTTAAAAAAATTTATATTTGTATTTTTAATTCAAAAAGTGGTGCATGCATATATATTCACCCCCTTTGCTATGAAGCCCCTAAACAAGATCTGGTGCAACCAATTACCTTCAGAAGTCACATAATTAAAGTCCACCTGTGTGCAATCTAAGTGTCAAATGATCTGTCACATGATCTCAATATGAGACCAAGCAGCTCTCCAAACAGGTCAGGGACAAAGTTGAGGAGAAGCACAGATCAGTGTTTGGTTATAAAAAAGTATCCAAAACTTTGAACATCCCACAGAGCACCATTAAATCCATTATAAAAAAATTGAAAGAATATGGCACCACAACAAACCTGCCAAGAGAGGGCCACCCGCCAAAACTTACAGACCAGGCAAGGAGGGCATTAATCAGAGGCAACAAAGAGACTGGGCTTTCAGGAAGAGTGTCCATAAAAAAGCCATTGTTTAAAGAAAAAAAATAAGCAAACACATTTGGTGTTCGCCAAAAGGCATGTGGGAGACTCCCCAAACATATGGAAGAAGGTACTCTGGTCAGATGAGACTAACATTGAGCTTTTTGACCAGCAAGAAAAACACTACACCTCTCATCACCCCGAAGACACCATGAAAACATTTTTCATTGGCAGGGTCTGGGAAACTGGTCAGAATTGAAGGAATGATGGATGGCACTAAATACAGGGAAATTCTTGAGGGGAAACCTGTTTCAGTCTTCCAGAGATTTGAGACTGGGACAGAGGTTCACCTTCCAGCAGGACAATGACCCTAAGCATACTGCTAAAGCAACACTTGAATGGTTTAAGGGGAAACATTTAAATGTCTTGGAATGGCCTAGACAAAGCCCAGACCTCAGTCCAATTGAGAATCTGTGGTATTACTTAAAGATTGCTGTAGACCAGCGGAACCCATCCAACTTGAAGGAGCTGGAGCAGTTTTGCCTTGAATGGGCAAGAATCCCAGTGGCTAGATGTGCAAGCTTATAGAGACATACCCCAAGAGACTTGCAGCTGTAATTGCTGCAAAAGGTGGCTCTACAAAGTATTGACTTTGGGGGGGTGAATAGTTATGCATGCTCAAGTTGATTTTTTTGGTCTTATTTCTTGTTAGTTTCACCCCAAAAATATTTTGCATCTTCAAAGTGGTAGGCATGTTGTGTAAATCAAACCCCCCAAAAATCTATTTTAATTCCAACAAAACAGGAAAAATGGCAGGGGGGGTGTGAATATTTTCACAAGCCACTGTAATCCTGGCAAAGTTACAAAATATTCTTAGATTGACAAGTAACTCCTTTGCTGTCAAGATCTCCCCTGAACACTGCGTATTTTAACCATATGTTAACCCTTATGAGTCAAACTGAACATCACTAGTGTACAGGGTTCACAAACGCCAAGGCTAAGTGTTTACTGTAGGAGCCGTAGAACAGAACACACGAGGGAGAGGAGAAAAACAAACAGATGGAAACCTGGAGGATATAGGTTATAAGGGCAACACATCAACAGAAACTCCTAGTATGGATGTATGAGTGTGTGCTTATGAAAGAGAGAACAAGAGACAGAACGAGAGAGAGCAAGGGTTGATGAGACAAGAGGAGCAGAAACACATTAGTGGAAACCAAGACTGTTCTCAGGGCAGACCTGGTTGTAGCTAGATATGTTTGAGTCGTGTTGGGGACAATTTTAGCTAACCCGAACCCTTTTCCTAACCTGCCACGCGAATTCTCCTAACCTGCTGCGCAAGTTCCCCTAACCTGCTATGAAAAGTCACTTCTGCTAGTCAAAACCGACAGGCCTCCCCTGAGACCAGTCTGAGTATCCACTAATGCATTACAGCATTAGAGGGCTGAATGCGTCACCATTTCCATCCCAGCACCCCACCACTGTTCTCTTCCGTACTCGGCCTCGTCAGTAGTTTCCCCTCATCGCCACTGATCTCCATCTGGGCCAGATGTATCCCAAATGGCACCCTATTCCCTATATATTGCACTATATTTGACCAGGGCCCATAGGGACTATATAGGGAACAGGAGGCCATTTGGAACAACGATGGAGTACAGCGCGAACTCCCAATGCCTCTCATAAAGCAGATGAGAAATAATGTTTCTTTCCCCTAATGGATCTGATGATCACTCCAGGCGAGCTTACAGTTAAGGATGACTAATCAATCTCCCATCTTAAGCTGACTTCGGAGAAAGAGATGAAAGGGATAGAAGAGGCCTTTGAAGGCCCGTGATGAGAGATCAGCTGAAGAACTCAGAATACTTCTCTCACCCAGTGAACAATGCACCAAACATGGGAGAAAG
The DNA here is from genome assembly GCF_002021735.2 of Oncorhynchus kisutch. NCBI lineage: Eukaryota > Metazoa > Chordata > Actinopteri > Salmoniformes > Salmonidae > Oncorhynchus > Oncorhynchus kisutch. The sequence goes on from NC_034194.2 coordinate 11,435,474, forward strand.
TGTAGCCTAAGCTGTTCTTATTCTGGGCACCTAACGCTATGGGTTCTGTTGAAGCTCGTCCCAAATGGCACCTAATTCCCACACTATACAGGAAATAGGACACCGTTTGGGACACAACCATGAGTGAATGTGTATTCTATGCAGTTTTTTTTATTCAGGACACTTGAATAACTACAGATTTGATTGATCAGAGTGTAACTAGCCAGAGGTTTATCTGATGCGGAGGTTCATCTGCAAGGATCTGCATTTTGAATGAGTGAGACTTGCTAGCCACACGCATAGAAGCCACACGCATAGAAGCCACCAGTGTCCACCTTCCATACCATATTGACAAAACAGACTTACGTCTATGCGAGCTCACTTTAAATGAAATGGCATAGAGGCCCAAATATTTTATGAGACCACAGTGGGTAAACAGTGCACTAAAATGGCACACAGTTCCTTATTTAGTCCACTACTTTTGATCAGGGGCAATAGTGCTCTGGTCAAAAGCAGTGCCCTATATAGGGAATAGGGTGCCATTTGAACAACATACTGGGCTACATCCCATGCTTCCACCAGTCTGTCTTTATGAAGAGGCCAGAGTAGGCATAAAGCAGGCCTGATGACATTCAGGTTGGCTGAAGGGACTAGCAGGATGCAAATGCACTTAGTGCTGAGAGACTATCAGTCACTCAGTGAGACAAGCCACTCTGTACCCTCTCCCCACTAGATTAGTGGCTACTGCTGCCTGCCTTCATAAAACAGAGAAACACCGTGTCGGCGCCCCAAATGGCACCCAATTCCCTAATCAAAAGTAGTGCCATTTGGGACACAACCAGAGGGAAACAGAGGAGTAATTCACTTAGATCCATCTGGCCTCACTCTGCTCCCTCCCATAGAGAACCAGGTGCTGTTGCCAGACATTTCTTTTTACCATTGGTTTATACTTAGACACCACTAGTAAATAAAACGATCCATAATCCTTCATGTGTTTTGTGGCATACTAGGAATGGGACAGGGCTTTTTCTTGAACAAAAAAGGCTGGTTATTGGTTGGTGGGGCAAAATGCCGGCTTATCACTAAAGCAGCCATGTTTAAAGTGGCTATGTAGACACCGCAATCTAGCCAAAATGACAGTTGCTGCCTGCTGCATATTTTATACTGGCAGCTCACCCACGTGACTCTTCCATCATGTCTTGTGTCACTGGTTGTAACTCCTGTTGTGGGCTAGATCCACTATCCAGCTCTGTTAGTTCCAATCTACTATCTCTTCAAAAGGTGTGGCATATCTATTCCATCATGGTCATTGATGGTAACTCTCTTGTAAAAGGTGAACGGCGACATCAATTGTTACAGCTCTGTATGTAAACGCTTCATGACCTGTCTTTTGTTATCACATGCAAAAGAGAGCACTGAGAGGTAGGAAAACCATTCAGGCTGTGAAACAAACTCACAGTACTACTTGCAAACTCAGACACTACTATGACACGCAACACACACACACACACACAATGGTCCAGCGCTCGAGCTTGGTTCCCGAGCTCGGAGTCTGAAAGCCTACCGCGTGTGTCTGATAGCTCCTACGCAGCACTGCTCTGGGCTGTTCTAATACGGTATCAAAGTGACACTTCCTGGATCCTGGTTTTGTAAGCCAAAAACAAATCTCAAATTTGCATCAAAGAAATGTAAGATATTAAAATGTATATGTGTTTCCGAGTGAATTTACCTCCCATATGCCAGTTTTATAATTATTTGATGGCCAAGAAGAAACACAAAGCCAAAAAGTTGGAACACACATGAACTACAACTACTAATTCCCACTAGCTGTATAAAGTCTCACTTGAGACAGCCTGCCAGTCTTTAATTTATTTTTACTGGTTGGCAACGTTTAGTAAAATATATATAAAATAATATAAAACAAACGGCCTGTAATTAATAGGTTCTTACCCTCCTGTGAGTCCTCAACTCGAGCAGGCACGATCCAGCATACTAACACGGATGCAGGAGATGTAGTTCAAATTAGACTGTCGGCAAAGTGTCTTACTTCTTCAGCTTCAAATATTTTCATAGAAGACATTGAGTATGAGCAAATTCATACACAAATACAATCTTAATATATATATAATAATATATAATAATATATAGATATATATATATATCTTACATTACCTTGTTTTCTTAAATCTGATTATATAATCTCGATGATATAATCCTAGTCAAGAGATTATGGGACACGACCGGGAAGTATGACGTAGGAACCAGGGGTGGAAATTAACACCTGCCAAAAGTGGGTAGATTGGCAGGTAAGAAGGTCTATTTCACCAGCCACGTTGGCAGGTGTTCACACAGAGCATTTGGGAACAGTTTTAGAACATTTATCGGTCGGCCAAATTGACAAGAAAGGCTACTATATAAAGTGTGAATTTGTCCTAGTGTTACTTGTCCAGTTACCCCATTTTATTCACACACTTGTTTTTCAATGTTAGTTTGAGTTTGTTGCAACTCCCTGCTACTTGGAAGGAATCACAGTCAGATTTTTTTCATTATAGACAAGCCAGTGCCCAAGTTACCACTAACGGCCCATCCCTTAAAGGGGCAGCTGAACATTTTTGTCGCATCTAAGGATTGTACTTGATTTAGCAGGGATCACTCCTAAAAACATTCATTAACTTTTAGGCACTTATCATTAAAGCTGCACTATGCAGAAAATCACTCTGCCATTTTCTGGTTGCTAAAATTCAAAACGTTTGCCTAATTTCAGTTTGTGATAAAACAAGCTAGTGTAGAGAATTACATTTACATAAGTATTCAGACCCTTTCCTCAGTACTTGTTGAAGCGCCTTTGGCAGCAATTACAGCCTCAAGTCTTCTTGGGTATGACGCTACACGCTTGGCACACATGTACTTGGGGCGTTTCTCCCATTCCTCTCTGCAGATCCTCTCAAGCTCTGTCAAGTTGGATGGGGAGCGTCGCTGCACGGCTGTTCTCAGGTCTCTCCAGTGATGTTAGATCAGGTTCAAGTTTGGGCCACTCAAGGACATTCAGAGACTTGCCCCGAAGCCACTCCGGCATTGTCTTGGCTGTGTGCTTAGGATCGTTGTCCTGTGGGAAGGCGAACCTTTGCCCCAGTCTGAGGTCCTGAGCACTCTGGAGCAGATTTTCATCAAGGATCTCTGTGTACTTTGCTCCGTTCATCTTTCCCTCGATCCCAACTAGTCTACCAGTCCCTGCTGCTGAAGAACATCCCCACAGCATGATGCTGCCAGCACCATGCATCACCGTAGGGATGGTGCCAGGTTTCCTCCAGATGTGACGCTTGGTATTCAGGCTAAAGAGTTCAATCTTGGTTTTACCAGACCAAGGGAATCTTGTATCTTATAGTCAGAGTCATTTAGTTGCCTTTTGGAAAACTCCAAGCGAGCTGTCATGTGCCTTTTACTGAGGAGTGACTTGCGTCTGGCCAAACAACCATGAAGGCCTAATTGGTGGAGCGCTGCAAAGATGGTTGTCCTTCTAGAAGGTTCTCCCATCTCCAGAGGAGCTCTGTCAACAGTGACCATCAGATTCTTGGTCACGTCCCTGACCAAGGCCCTTCTCCGCCAATTGCTTAGTTTGGCTGGGTGGCCAGCTCTAGGAAGAGCCTTGGGGGTTCCAAACATCTTCTATTTAAGAATGATGGAGGCCACTGTCTTCTTGGGGACTTTCAATGCTGCAGAAATGTTTGGGTACCCTTCCCCAGATCTGTGCCTCAATAATTCCTTCAACCTCATGGCTTGGTTTCTGCTCTGACCGGTGTGTGCCTTTCCAAATCATGTCCAATCAATTGAATTTACCACAGGTGGACTCCAAGTTTTAGAAACATCAAGGATGAAACAGAAACACGATGCACCTAAGCTCAATTTCGAGTCTCATAGCAAAGGGTCTAAAATAATTATGTAAATAAGGTATTTTTTATAATACATTTTGTAAAATTGTTTTTGCTTTGTCATAATGGCGTAGTGTGTAGATTGATGAGGGAAAATGTGTCTTTAATCCATTTTAGAAGGTAAAACAAATATGGAAAAAGTGAAGGGGTCTGAATACTTTCTGAATGCACTGCACATAAACTGTTTGCTCACAACTCACCTTGAGATGTATTGAAAAAGGTGACGCGGAGGCCGAATTGAGTAAAAACAACATAACCTATTTTTTCAACCATCCTAAGACTTGAAGCAACCACACCAAATCCTCACAGCTGTCTTTTATTGTTTGTTTACAGAAAGCCATGTTTCTGAGCTTTGTGTGCGTGCGTCGTCTTTTTCTCTCTATTAGTGCTGTTTTAAGGGGAGCCATGATCACCCAGGCTGAGAGAGTCCCTCCCCCCAAATGGCCCCATATTCCCTCCGTAGTGCACTACTTTTGACCAAAGCACTATGGGTCCTGGTCAAAAGTAACATGCAATATAGAGAATAGGGTGCCATTTTGGGATGCACCCAGAGCAGAGAGGCCAGATCAGCCCACGCTATGCTGTGCCTGTGCCTTGGGGGGGTGGAAAAGATTTAAGGGTGCTGTTCAAAGCCTGGCAGTTGCCGCCTCCCTCCCAGTTCCCGAAGGAGCATCCAGCATGGCCTGTTTACACCGGCGCCAGAAAGGACGAGGTGGATTTGATTAGGCCTTGAAAAGAAAATGTAGATGAAACCCCAGTTGCCGAGAGAGTTTAACATCAATGTCTTCAATTAAAATGTGTGACACTTGAAAAACAAGGGGCAGCGTGGCAATACTGGTTAAAACCAGATTGTAAATAAATATCTAAAGTGGAACACACCCCTCAACCCTTTCCAGAGAAATAGTTGATTTTTAATTTTATGGTTTCAACTAGTAATTTAAATCAACATTGCGGAACTCCAATACCAATCATATTCTGCATTGTGTCCAAAGTCAGCAACATCCAATCAGAGACTTCCATTGGGAATATTGACAACAGTAAGAAAACTAGGTGGTGGTGAAATGCTTTACTGATAAAATACACTGGCCCAGATGATTCACTGGCAGTACAAAATGTTCTTCAAACTATATAATATACCACATTTGGGCTCAAATGCTGCAATACACAAAAATATAAAACAAGCAAATCGGGGTGGGGGGGACAACATCAATAATAACAAATACCATATGAAGAATAATGTGATTAGTACATCAATCAGTTGCTTTAATATGCATATTTTTGAGGGGGCTGTTTTCTCAGCCCTGTCGCCATGGCAACACCAGTGGCGGTTAACTTCAAAGGCAGCCTGAGGAGGAGTGGTAACAGCGGCAGCAGCTAGAGAGAGGAAGAGGGAGAGCTGAGGTACAGGCAGGCAGCGGAGTGTTGCTTCAGTACTGAGTCCCAAATGGCACACTATTCTAAATGCAGTGCATTACTTTCGACCAGGGCAGGCGGAGCCCTGCTCAAAAGTAGTGCACATTATATGGAATAGGATGCGAAGGGCTGGGAATTGACAGGGACCTCCCAATACGATATTATCCTGATACTTAGGTACCGATACGATATGCATTTAGATTCTCACTATTTTATATGTATTGCGATTTTAAACTTAGATTTTTATTGCAATTTGATGTTCCAGTTCATTTGGAAGGTATTCAGACCCCTGGACTTTTTCCACAATTTGTTACAGCCTTATTCTAAAATCTATTAAATAAAAACATTTCCTCATCAATATATATACACACACACACAGCTCACAATACCTCACAATGACAAAGCAAAAACTGGTTTTTAGAAAATGTTTGCACATTTATTCAAAATAAAACAGAAATACATTATTTACATACGTATTCAGACCCTTTGCAATGAGACTCAAAATTGAGCTCAGATGCATCCTGTTTCCAACTTGGAGTCCAAACGTGGTAAATTCAATTGATTGGACATGATTTGGAAAGGCACACACCTGTCTATATAAGGTCCCACAGTTGGCAGTGCTTATCAGAGCAAAAACCAAGTAATGAGGTTGAAGGAATTGTCCCGTAGAGCTCCGAGACAGGATTGTGTCGAGGCACAGATCTGGGGAAGGGTTCCAAAAACATTCAGCAGCATTGAAGGTCCCCAAGAACACAGTGGTAACCATCATTCTTAAATGGAAGAAGTTTGGAACCACCAAGACTCTTTCTAGAGCTGGCCACCCAGCCTGGTCTGATGAAACCAAGATCGAACTCTTTAGCCTGAATGCCAAGCGTAACGTCTGAAGGAAACCTGGCATCGTCCCTACGGTGAAGCATGGTGGTGGCAGCATTATGCTGTGGGGATGTTTTTCAGTGGCAGGGACTGGGAGACTAGTTAGGATCGGTGGAAAGATGAACGACACAAAGAACAGAGATTCTTGATTGCAAAAACCTGCTCCAGAGAGCTCAGGACCTCAGACTGGGGCAAAGGGTCACCTTCCAACAGGACAATGACCCTAAGCAAATAGCCAAGACAACGCAGGAGTGGCTTTGGGACATGTCTCAATGTCCTTGAGTGGCCCAGCCAGAGCCCGGACTTGAAACTGATCAAACATCTCTGAAGAGACCTGAAAATAGCTGTGCAGCGATGCCCCCCATCCAACCTAACAGAGCTTGAGAGGATCTACAGAGAAGAATGGGAAAAACTCCCCGAATACAGGTGTGCCAAGCTTGTAGCGTCACACCGAAGAAGAATCAAGGCTGGAATCGCTGACTAATGTTCTTCAACAAAGTACTGGGTGAAGGGTATCAATACTTAAATGTAATATAAATTCAATCAATTTCGCAAAAATGTCTACAAACCTGTTTTTGCTTTATCATTATGGGGTATTTGTGTGTAGATTGATGAGGGAAGAAAAACTATTTGATCTATTTTAATGTAACAAAATATGGAAAAAGTGAAAGACAAGAGAGAGACGAGAGAGAGCGTGAGAAAACATGTTTATCAGTCATGGAAATAAAAGTGCTGAAAACAAGTTGACTCATTATTTAAAAATAATACGGAGAACAAGCTATAGGGTGAAAAATATGAGTTTTGGTGCAGGTACAGCCGACTAGTGCTACTGTAGCTAACGCTACCTAGCATAAATAAATAAAATATACATATCATTTTTTAACTATCAATACTTTTAGTCAAAGTATCTATATAATATCGTCAGAAATAATACTGCGGTATGAAACTTGATCGATTCTTCCCCCATCACTAGGCCGGTGGTTCCTGGATTGGCAGCTGGTGATTAACTAAAGACCCCGCTGGGTTGCTGGTATCTGTAACAGGGTGTGCTTCCCAAACGGCACCCCATTCCTTATATAGTTCACTATATATAAGGAATAAGGCTGGCTGTGGCAGTGACAGGATGAGCTACCACGATACAGCTATAGACACTACACTTACCCTGGGGGTGGGATCACTGCTATATCTGAGGAGGACAGTGTGCTTTGCCTTCACATAGACAACCCAATGAGAAATCAGCAGAAGCATTGGAAGTATCAGCATGCAGGTCTGGTCCAAACAAGTTTCAACAAAATTACCTTTGGTAGTCATAGACCAGGGGTTCCCCAAGGCATCCTTTATAACATTTAAAAAATGACAAATGTTTTTGTATATCAAAGACAGTGGTGTAAAGAACTTAAGTAGTACTTCAAATAATTTTTACTTAAGTATTTTTGGGGGGGCATCTGTACTTTACTTTTTATATTTTTGACAACTTTTACTTTACTACATTCCTAAAGAAACATTGTACTTTTTACTCCATACATTTTCCCTGACAACCAAAAGTACTTGTTATATTTAAATGCTTAGCAGGACAGGAAAATGGTCAAATTCAAGAAATTATCAAGAGAACATGTGGTCATCCCTACTGCCTCTGGCCTGGTGGACTCACTAAACACAAATGCATCTTTTCTAAATAATGTCTGAGAGTTGCAGTGTGACCCTGGCTATCCATACATTAAAAAAATGTAAAAAGAAAAAATGGTAATAAGGAATTTTAAATTATTGATACTTAAGTATATTTTAGCAATTATATTTACTTTTGATACTTAAGTATATTTAAAACCCAATACTTTTACGCTAGTATTTTACAGGCTGACTTTTACTTGAGTAACTTTCTATTAAGGCATCTATACCTTTACTCAAGTATGACAATTGGGTACTTTTTCCACCACTGATTAAAGACAACACCGCCTTGTTTATTTGGTTTTATTTGAGGGACACACAAAAATGTTGTTTTTAAGCTCATTTCCTGCGATTATACGTAGTTTAACAAGACTCATGACATCTTTTAGATAAGTTATTTAAATGATAATAATGGACAAGGAAAATAAAGTCTCGACCTGATTTCCCTTAATGTTGAGCTACCGAATATGTTTTATAATTATTATAAACCCTCAATTTGATTATACATATTCTCTTTTACAGAAAGTGATTCGATCAATTGATAGCGACAGAGTCACAGATTGTAGAAGATTGCTTCCCAAGCAAAGTCCAATTTCTTTGACTCTTCGACTTTAGGTCGTAGCTCAGCTTCTGAATGTCTTGGAGACAAACAAATCAAATCAAATGTATTTATATAGCCCTTCGTACATCAGCTGATATCTCAAAGTGCTGTACAAAACCCCAAACTGCAAGCAATGCAGGTGTAGAAGCACGGTGGCTAGGAAAAACTCCCTAGAAAGGCCAAAACCTAGGAAGAAACCAGGCTATGTGGGGTGGCCAGTCCTCTTCTGGCTGTGCCGGGTGGATAAACCAAAGATATTCCCATGTGGAGAGTCACGTCTTGCCAAGAGTGAGAGCCAATTTCATCATAGCGCCTGATGGTTTTTGCGACAGCACTTGAATAAACTTTTTAAGTTCTTCAAATGTTCCGTATTGACTGACTGACCATGTCTTAAAGTAATGGACTGTTGTTTCGCTTTGCTTATTTGAGCTGTTCTTGCCATAATATGGACTTGGTCTTTTACCAAATAGGGCTATCTTCTGTATACCACCCCTACCTTGTCACAACACAAGCGATTGGCTCAAACGCATTAAGGAAAGAAATTCCACAAATTAACTTTTAACGAGGCACACCTGTTAATTGAAATGCATTCCAGGTGACTATCTCATGAAGCTGGTTGGGATAACGCCAAGAGTGTTCAAAGCTGTCATCAAGACAAAGGGTGGCTACTTTGAAGAAGCTAAAATAACATTTTTGGGGGTTACTACACGATTCCATGTGTGTTTTTTCCTAGTTTTGATGTTTTCACTATTATTCTATAATGTAGAAAATAGTACAAATAAAGAAAAACCCTGGAATGAGTAGGTGTGTCCAAACTTCTGACTGGTACTGTAGATATAAATAATCGCGAGTTGTAAAAAACAAAAACAAATGTTTTGCTCGTCAAATCAAGGAAAATTCCGCTCGACCCCCGGGAAACGTTGCAGCCCTATATGGGGGTGCGCCTGCAGTTTGGGAACCCCTGACATAGACAAATATTAAAGTGTGGACAGGGTTACGAACAAGATTTTTTTTTTGTTCTGAAGAATATTACTGTAATATAACACTACTAAATAATACCTGTGAGAGTCAAGGACAAGCGTGCAAGCAACAGTGGACAGTCAGTGTAAAAAAAATGTTTATCTTGGAAATTGTATTCTTTGGCGGGGTTCCCTATGCCATTGTTCCGTGATGACACAGTGAGTGCTTTATAAATAAAAGGATTCTGCCTGCACACACTCTGCATGTCATCAGTCTGCCCAAAGCCGCAGGTTACGCAGCATGTCTACAACACTCAGTGGTAGGCCTCTTACGGTCCTCAGCTAACCCATCAGCTATCCATACAGAGACAGACACACTGACTGAGACACACACAGGTTTATCAGGCGCTAAGTGCATGACTCCAATGTGAGATGATAAATAAATACTAAAATGTGTCTCCAGTCTGTGTCTCAGCTGGAGATCTTTAAAGAGCTGGCTGGCGATATGCCATCAACACAGTTGGACTCCCATGCTTTCTATTTAGAGCACAGAGAAAGAAGGGCATCTTTAAACCCTGCCTGAATGTTGCCCAAGAGAATCATGAGACCAAAACAGGATAGCACACTGTAATCAATCCAAATTACTCTTTGAAATCGTATCCAGCGATGAGATTCCCAGTGTACACCTCGGCTGGCCTTACATTTTTTTTGTGCAAAAATTACTCTTAAGTTGACCTCCATAATGATTTTTCCCTCTCAGGAGCAAAAGAGGAAAAGTGGTGGGGGGGGTGTCTATTCTAGCTATGCTTATTGGTACAAGTCCAAACATTAACAGCTAAGCATGGTCATTAGCAATGAAATGAACAGTAAAATCTACTAGTCCTGTTCTATGACACAGAAGGGGGGGGGGGGGCAACGAGGAAGAGCGCCGATTGGCTCAGAGAGCCGTGGGCCCACCCTGACTGACATTCCTGTGCTCCAATGGCGTGCCGACAGCTCAGTGGAGCACTGAAGAGCCGCAGAGGAGAGACTGCAGCAGGGAAAGAGGAGTAACGTTAGAGGAAAAAGGCTGAGAGCTGAGCTCCTCCATGAGAACGCAAATAAGGCCTGAAATGAGGCCTGTGTTAGCAAAGTCAGCTTAAAAGCCATGGAGAACCAGCCCTCAGTGGGAGACTGGCATTGAACAACTAGGGTTGTTTCCCAAATGACACCCTAATTCCCTACATCATGCACCACTTTTGACCAGAGGGACCCTTTTCAAAAGTAGTGCACTTTATATGGAAATAGGGTGTCATTTAAGACTTAGTCCAGGTTTCCAGTCACTGTGGGGGAATCTGGCCCGTGCCTCAGTAATAAGTGACAGTGTGAAGAGTGGTGTTTTACAGACTGAGCCTGATGTTGGGCCCAGTTGAAGCCTTGTGGTCTTGTTAAAGCAGTGGCAAGGACCCAAAAGGTCATGTCAGCCCAGACAAGTGTCAAGGACATGGCTCCTGCCCTGCAATAAATATGCAATGGGTGGGCTGACACACAGATTGTGTGTGTGTGTATGTGTGTGTGTGCGCGTAGCTTTTCCCTCAGTATTGAGCACCTTTTGTGGTGCTGTGCTTTGCAAGATGCCTTTCCAGTGGCTGTGAAGCAGAATTACAGCAGATTTTGCAGTGTGTATGACTGAGGTTTTCTGGTGTTTTTCCAGATACTGTGAAGTGGACTTACAGGTAGACTGGAAGGTCTGTCCTGCTGGCTGAGGCCCATCTCCTCATGGTTGGGCTTCCCAGGGGTCATAGCAGACTGGCCCCTGTTGCCATAGCCCTCCTGTGACACATCCTATACAGACAGAGAAGGGGGGGGGCGAGATCGGAGATAGGGAGGCGGCGAGAGAGCGAGTGAGACAGAGCGTGAGAAAGAGAAGAGGAGGGGGGTAAGATAGAAAAGGTAAAGAGAGAACGAGAGTTGAGGGTTTGTAGGGAGAGGGAGAAGTGAAACAGAAATTAAACTTTGGCCTAATCCATTTCTGCTGACATTTGAAATGCCCCACCCCACTCCTCCCTATGAAGGCATGTATCACGATTCTTCCTCTGGTTCGGTAAGCAGGACACACTGGGTTATGCATGCCACTCTCAAAGAACAGGCAGAGAGTGGTGGTAACACTATCCCATAGTCTCCAGCACAATCAGTGTAAAGCCTGTAACTGGGTCTGGGCATGTCTAAGGAAAAATCACTGGATTTAACGCCGCAGGTATCATGATACTGTTTTAACATGGTAAATACTAGGGCTGGGAATTGCCAGGGACCTTACGATATATTATCACGATACTTAGGTGCCGATACGACATGTATTGAGTTTCTCACGATTCAATACTGAACAAAAATAAATGCAAAATGCAACCATTTTAGGAAATCAGTCAAATGAAATAAATTAACTAGCCCCTAATCTATGGATTTCACATGACTGGGCAGGGGAGCAGTTATTGGTGGGGCTGGGAGTGCATAGGCCCACCCACTTGTGAGCCAGGTCCCACCCACTGGGGAGACTGGCTGGGCCTGTAACAATGAGTTTTTCTCCACATAAAGGGCTTTATTAGACAAAAATATTCCTCAGTTTCATCAGCTGTCAGGGTGGCTGGTCGCATACGAGCCGGATTTGGGGGTCCTGGGCTAACATGGTCACATGTGGTCTGCGGTTGTGATGCCGGTTGGACGTACTGCCAAATTCTCAAAAAAGACGTTGGAGGCAGCTTATGGTAAAGAAATTAACATTCAATTCTCTGGCAACAGCTCTAGTGAACATTCCTGCAGTCAACATTCAAATTGCACGCTCCCTCAAAACTTGAGACATCTGTGGCATTGTGTTGTGACAAAACTGCACATTTTAGAGTGGCCTTTAAATTGTCCCCAACACAAGGTGCTCCTGTGTAACAATCATGTGGCTTAATCAGCTTCTTGACATGCCACACCTGTCAGGTGGATGGATTATCTTCGCAAAGGATAAATGCTCACATACAAGGATGTAAACAAATGTGTGCACAAAACTTGAGAGAAATAAGGTGTATGGAACATTTCTGGGGTCTTTAATTTCAGCTCATGAAACATGGGAACAACACTTTATGATGCATTTATATTTTTGTTCGGTGTATATGTACAGTGCCTTCAGAAAGTATTCATTCCCATCAACTTATTCCACATTTAGTTGTTTTACAGCCTGAATTCAAAATGGATTAAATATATTTTCCCCTCTCAACCATCTACACACAATATACTCCATAATGACAAAGTGAAACATGTTTTTAGAAATGTTTGCAAATTTACTGAAAATGAAAAACAAATGTCAAATTTTTCACACCAAGTACATACTTTAGATGCACCTTCTGCAGCGATTACAGCTGTGAGACTTTACTGGGTAAGTCTAAGCACACCTGGATTGAGAAATATTTACTCATTCTTTTCAAAAAGTGCATCAAACAGGTTGTTGATCATTGCCAGACAACCATTTTCTAGTCTTAGATGTAAATCAAAACTAACTCGGCCACTCAGGAACAGTCACTGTCTTTTTGGTAAGCAACTCCAGTGTAGATTTGGCCTTGTGTTTTAGGTTATTGTCCTGCTGGAAGGTGAATTCATCTCCCAGTGTCTGGTGGAAAGCAGACAACCAGGTCTTCCTCTAAGATTTTGCCTGTGCTTAGCACCATGCAGTTAATTTTTTTATCCTGAAAAACTCCTCAGTCCTTAACAATTACAAAGCATACCCATAACATGATGCAGCAGCCACTATGTTTAAAAAAAAAATGGAGTGGTACTCTGTTGTATTGGATTTGCCCCAAACATAATTGTATTCAGGACAAAGTTAATTGCTTTGCCACTTTTTTGCATTATTACTTTAGTGCCTTGTTGCAAACAGGATGCATGTTTTCAGAATATCTTTATTCTGTACAGGCGTCGTCCTTTTCACTGTCAACTAGGTTAGTATTGTGGAGAAACTACAATGTGGTTGATCCATCCTCAGTTCTATCACAGGCATGAAACTCTGTTTTAAAGTCACCATTGGCCTCTTGATGAAATCCCTGAGGGGGTTTCCTTCCTCTGATTCAGACGGGTTGGGGTTAAAAGTGGAAGACATGTCAGCTGTCAGCTTTCCCTCTCTGGCAACGGAGGTAGGAAGGACGCCTGTATCTTTGTAGTGACTGGGTACATTGATACACCATCCAAAGTGTGATTAATAACTTCACCAATGGGATAGTCAATGTTTCCTTTTTTTACCCAGCCACCAATAGGTGCCCTTGTTTGCGAGGCTTTGGAAAACCTGTGTTTGAAATTCACTGCTCAACTGAGGGACCTTACAGATACTGTAATTGTATGTGTGGGGAACAGATGAGGTAGTCATTAAAAAATAAATGTTTAAAACACCATTATTGTACACAGAGTCCATGCAACTTATGTGACTTGTTCAGCAAATGTTTGCTCCTGAACAGTATTTAGGCTTACCATAACAAAGGGGTTGAATACTTAATGACTCAAGAGATTTCAGCATTTCATTTTGTATTATTTTGAGAGAAAAAAATCTATAAAACATTACACTGACATTATGGGGTATTGTGTGTAGGTCAGTGATCCATCTTAAATGCAATCCATTTTAAATTCAGGCTGGAACACAACAAAATGTGGGAAATGTTAAGGGGTGTGAATACTTTCTGTAGGCACTGTATTGCCATTTGATACTGGGATTTTATTTGGGAAACATATAGCTCACCCATATGTCTGCTGCAGAGGGACAGGAAACAGCCATGAGAAAACCAGTTTGGATCAGCCATGGAAATATACCGTAATTTCTGGACTATTAAGCGCACCTGAATATAAACCGCACCCATTTAAAAAAATAATATGTATTTTGTACATAAATAAGCCGCACGTCTATAAGCCGCAGGTGCCTACCGGTACATTGAAACAAATTAACTTTACACAGCCTTTAAACGAAACACGAAATAGCAGTAAACAGTAGCCTTCCAAGAAAGTCATTGGTCACTATCTTCCTCCTCCTGTGCACTGAAACCACTGAAGTCATCTCCTTCGGTGTCGGAGTTGAATAGCCTCAGAATTGCTTCATCCGATGTTGGATCGCTGCCCTCTTCAACACGCAGCAGTCCAGCCTTTCGAAACCCGTTGATGATAGTGGATTTTTTGACAATACTCCACGCTGTCAGCAGCTCTATCTCCTTTTCCAATAGCCAGATCGATCGCCTTCAACTTGAAAGCTGCATCATATGCATTTCTCCGTGTCTTTGCCATGATGAGGGTGACAAAATGACTACCGTAATCAGAATGATGGGAAGTTTGAGCGCGCTCGATTTACGTCACATTATGTGACGGTGCTCAGTTTTTGGCGGCATGAATCTTGTGAAAGCGGGAAAAATCCATAAATTTGCCGCGTCATTGTGAGGTTCAAAGCATGGGAAAGTAGTAGCGGCTTATAGTCTGGAAATTAGGGTATTTAAAAAATGGCACATTATTACATTTTAGTCTTTTAGCAGACACTTTTTAGTATTTTATCCAGAGCGACTTACTTTAGTGAGTGCATACATTCTTGCTTGTTTCATAGCGGGCCCCTGTGGAAATCGAACCTACAACTGTGGCGTTGCAAGCACCATGCTCTACCAACTAAGCCACACAGGATCACGATATGGAAGTAGAGATCCCCCCCATCAATAGTAAATACTGGATTGAAATGGTAAATACTGTGTTAAAATGTTAAGCACTGTAGTCTCAGCCAGGAAGGTGACTACAACCCACCAAAATAAACTGCCTTCAATCCCAAAGAGCTCAAACATGGAACAGAGAAGGGATGATTTGTACTTTTTTGTTTATGTAAATCATACAGATTAATATGAGCTGGCCTGCCACCCAGTGACTTAGAGGATATTAAATCATCTGCGGTTCATTTACTTTGTAGGATTTCCTCAAACGAGAGCCCACCATTTCCTGAGGTAAGCAAATACTCAGGAGGAGGAGTGGGGGGGGGGGGTATTGAAAAGTATGACTGAGGGCTTTCTATGCTTAGCATATATCTGAAAATGTGCGTGTGTATACAAACTGCACCTAACCAATAACCCACAGCCAGTTCATCGAGAATCCGAGTCGGTTTGAAATGGGGTGCGGAGAAGAAGTGAAGTACAAACTAGTGCCGTGCGGCTGTTAGCCTGGTGAAATGTTTACAGACAGGCTGGCGAGGTTTACTCAAGTGGAGTGCCGTGATCGCTGGGTCACGGCCAGGTCAGTGTTAACACTGACGATATCAGTGCTCTGGTGTGCTCGCTGACACGCTGATCGTATGGAACAGCTGCTCTGGCATGATAAAGAACACTAACAGGCAGGAAGGACCAGAGGAGAGGAGCAGGCAGTGTATTGTGTCTGAGTGTGAGTGAGTGAGTGAGTGTCTGGGACGGGTGCACGCGCGAAACGCATCATAGTGAAAGTATGCAGCCAGCAAGAGGCCAACTCTACACCCAATGTCTACTGGAGTTCTGCATATATGGGGATGAATATGGGTTTCAGCTGTAGATGCATCATAAGCTGGATTTGGGGTTTACACGCGTAATAGAAAAAAATAGATGAAATTCAGCCGTGTCAGTTGTTTCCATTATTTTAATGTTTCCCGGTCATTTGAGATGTTCGTACTGTGTAAATGCATAGAAGTACTCTACAAGATCTTAGCTTTACCAGGCAGACTGGCAGAGAGCGTTATTACTCATAGCTTACACATGAAAGATGATTCCTTTGCTTTTGAAAGGCTTGGCTGCAACAGTAATGAAATATGTTCAGAGGGAATTTGTTTGAAGTACAGCGAGGGATGCATGATGTAAGGGAATTAAACAGAATTCATCCTGTGGCAACAGCATCACAGACTATGGCTGCATCCCAAATGGCACCCTATTCCCGACATAGGGCAGGCACTACTTATGACCAGGACCCATAACGCTCTGGCCAAAATTAGTCTACGGTGTAGGGAATAGGGTGCCAGTTGGGATGCAAGCTCATCAAAGCGGCAATGCCGAGCCATGGCCAAATGTGGCAGTAACTCTGGCTGACGGGCACTTTATGCGTTTGAGGTAAAGGGGACATACATTAGAAATGTATGAGCAATAAGAAGTGTAAAATACACATGCTATTATTCCCCAAAGCAGCTGTCCTCTGGGTGCTCAAGAATACGTCATAAGCAAGCGCCCTGTTCATCATTTAATCGTGATAATTTCGGAAGTATTTAGTAGTTATTAGGCTCTCCAATTAGCTACTGCAGAGGCGGCAGCTACTCTTCCTGGGGTCCAAACAGGAAACTCGACAAATAAAATACGTAGCAGTACATTTACATTACAACTTAGCCATTCAGCAGAGCTACGCACAGCTACTGCATTCATCTCAAGATAGCCAGTTGAGACAACCACGTATCACATATTACTACATAACGCAATGCAAAATAAATCCTGTCTTCACAGTCCCCGTCGTCATCGTGCCGTATTGTGTTCGTTTATCTGGTTTTATTGCTAGCTTGAGTTACCTGGGGTGGCAAAGGGATCTATTTAGTCATGGCTTTATTGAATAATGTGTGTTTCCCAGCCTCTGTTCTGGACCTGGGGACTGTGAAGAGACCTCTGGTTGCATGTCCTGTGTGGTACCAATGAGTGCCCGAACTGTGTGCCAAAAGCTTGAACAGACAGTTCGGTACCTTCAACAGCTCACACAAAACACCAACAGTGACTCAATCTCTCCTTAAATTTGAACCAGGAGATATTGACATGCATATTACTGACATTCGCTCCCCGTGTACATCAAAGTGTAGTACGCGCTGCTCTGTTCTAGACCAACTGCAAATTTTCCCATGTCCTTCTTTGCAGCATCTGACCACACAACTGGGCAGTAGTCCAGGTACGACAGAATTAGGGCCCGTAGGACTGGTCGCCTTAAGCAACGCCTTATCATGGGCAGACCTAATTCCCATTTTAGCAGACATGGAGTCTATAGGTTTTGACCATGACCGCTTGCTATCTACAATTACACCCAGCAGTTTGGCCTCAACTTTCTCAATCGTCACATTATTGAATAATATATCTATATGTTTAGAGTTGAGCGAGTGATTTGTCCCAAAAACAATGCTTTTCGTTTCTGCGATATTTAGCACCAGCCTATTGGCAGTTACCCATTCTAAAACTGACTGGAGCGCTATGTTAAAAGGTGCCAGTTATTTTATTTTACTGTCCTAGCTGACGTGTATACTATTGAGCCGTCAGTGTACATAGACACAAGCTTTATCCAAGGTCAGTGGGAAGTCAGTAGTAAAAACAGAAAACAATGGCTCAAGCCAGTACACCACACTTTTTAGATTTAGCATAGTCTTAGTCATTTTGACTAAAATTTTGTTACATCTTAGTTACATTTTTGTCATTTGGATCTGATGACCCATACCAGGTTATGTGGTGCCTTCTTCACAACTGTCTTGGTATGTTTGGACCATGTTAGTTTGTCGGTGATGTGGACACCAAGGAACTTGAAACTCTCGACCCGCTCCGCTATAGCCCTGTCAATGTTAATGGGGGCCTGTTTGGCCCACCATTTCTTGTAGTCCACGATCAGCTCCTTTGTATTGCTCACATTGAGGGAGAGGTTGTTGTCCTGGCACCTGGCCAGTTCTCCCTATAGGCCGTCTCATCGTTTTCGGTGATCAGGCCTACCATTGTTGTCATCAGCATACTTAAGGATGGTGCTGGAGTCATGTTTGTCCACGCAGTCATGGGTGAATATGGAATACAGGAGGGGAGTAAGTACACACCCCTGAGGGGCCCCAGTGTTAAGTATCAGCGTGGCGGAGGATCAGAGTGTTGTTGCCTACTCTTACCATCCCTGGGGCGGCCCGTCAGGAAGTCCAGGATCCAATTGAAGAGGAAGGCGTTTAGTCCCAGAGTCATTAGCTTAGTGATGAGCTTTGTGGGCACTATGGTGTTGAACGCTGAGCTGTAGTCAATGAACAGCATTCTCACATAGGTGTTCCTTTTGTCAAGGTGAGAAATGGGCAGTGTGGAGTGCGATTGCGTCATATGTGGATCTGTTGGGGCGGTGTGCGAATTGGTGTGGGTCTAGGGTGTCCGGGACGATGCTGTTGTTGTGAGCCATGACCAGCCTTTCAAAGCACTTCATGGCTACCGACATGAGTGCCACGGGGCGGTAATCATTTAGGCAGGTTACCTTCGCTTCCTTGGGCACAGGGACTATGGTGGTCTGCTTGAAACAAAGGTATTACAGACTCATCAGGGAGAGGTTGAAAATGTCAGTGAAGACAGTTGGTCCGTGCATGTTCGGAGTACACGCCCTGGTAATCAGTCTGGCCCAGCGGCTTTGTGAATGTTGACCTGTTTAAAGGTTTTGTTCACATCGGCTACAGAGAGCATTATCACACAGTCATCCAGAACAGCAGGTGCTCTTGTGCATGCTTCAGTGTTGCTTGCCTCGAAGCTAACATAAAAAGGCATTTAGCTCGTCTGGTATACTTTCGTCACTGGGCAGCTCGCGTCTGGGTTTCCCTTTGTAAATCGGTAAAAGTTTTCACGCCCTGCCACATTAAGCTGGTGTAGTAGGATTCAATATTAATCCGTTATTGACGCTTTGCTTGTTTGATGGTTCGTCTGAGGGCATAGCGGGATTTCTAATAAGCATCCGGATTCATTTGAAAGTGGCAGCTCTAGCCTTTAGCGCGATGCGGATGTTGCCTGTAATCCATGGCTTCTGGTTGGGATATGTATGTACAGTCACTGTGGGGACGACGTCGTCGATGCACGTATTGATGAAGCCGATGACTGGGGTCGTGTATTCCTCAATGCCATTGGATGAATCCCAGAACATATTCCAGTCTGTGCTAGCAAAACAGTCCTGTAGTGTAGCACCTGCATCATCTGACCACTTCCATATTGAGCGAGTCACGGGTACTTCCTGCTTTAGTTTTTGCTTCTAAGCAGGAATCAGGAGGATATAATTATGGTCAGATTTGCCAAATGGAGGGCGGGGGAGAGCTTTGTATGCATCTCTGTGTGTAGAGTAAAGATGGTCTATGATTTTTTTCCCTCTGGTTTGCATGTGACATGCTGATAAAAATTTGGTAAAACTGATTTTAAGTTTGCCTGCATTAAGGTCCCCAGCCACTAGGAGCGCCACTTCTGGGTGAGCATTTTCTTCTTTGCTTATGGCCTTATAGAGTTGGTTGAGAGCGGTCTTCGTGCCAGTTTCGTTCAGTGGTGGTAAATAGACTGCTACGAATAATTTAGATGACAACTCTCTTGGTAGATAGTGTGGTCTACAGCTTATCATACTGCATTCTAGCTCATGCAAGTAATACCTCAAGACTTCTTTAATATTAGACATTGCGCACCAGCAGTTGACAAATAGACACACACCCCCACCCCTTATCTACCAGAGGTACCGTCTGTTCTGCCGATGCATGGAAAATCCCGCTAGCTCTATATTGTCCGTATCGTCTTTCAGCCACGCCTCGGTGAAACATAAGATGTTACAGTTTTTGATGTCCCATTGGTAGGATAATCTTAAATGGTAGGTCATCCATCAATTTTATTTTCCAATGATTGCACGTTAGCAAGAAGAACAGATGGCAGTGGGAGTTCACTCGCTCGCCTATGGATTCTCGGAAGGCTGCCCGATCTGCGGCCCCTTTTCGTGCGTCTTTTCTTCACACAAAAGGTGTACATCTGGGCCTGTTCCAGTGAAAGCAGGATATCCTTCTCGTTGGACTCGTTAAAGGAAAAGGTTTCTTCCAGTCCACGTCAAGTAATCACTGTTCTAATATCCAGAAGTTGTTTTCATCATAAGAGCAGCAACATTATCTACACAATATGTAAAAAAAACAAGTTACAAAAAAAACAAAATAGCACAATTGGTTGGGAGAATAAAAAACGTCAGCCATGTTCCTCGGCGCCATCTTTGAATAGAGACGTAATTCCTTAATCAACATAGAGAGACACATGTTTGTTCTACATAGCATATTTCTATCTGAATGTTCACCGCCCTCCATGTGCACAAATATACATAGACTTGTCCTAGCAACATATTTTTCTGTATAACATCCTATTCTCTTCCAACAGCAGAAATATGACATACACAAGAATATATTAATTATCTGGTCATTTAAATACCTAAACCAGCCTAAATACTGTAGATCTTGCACAGACACACACACGCAGAACGAGTGAACGAAAGAGAGGTAGCACAATCACCAGACGGTGCAGCAAAGTATTCGCAAAGTAGTGTGGGTTGCCCCTCCGTCACTCGGTCATTGCCATTGTTATCAATGTTCCACAGGCACCGCAGCCACATTGGTGTCTAATGACTGAACGAGAGCTACCTACTGGGCAGACGTCAATTCAATGCCTATTCCACGTTGGTTCAACGTCATTTCATTGAAATGAAATGTATTCAACCAGTGTGTGCCCACTGGGTAATGACTGTTTCACCCAGTGATGTAGTTGAGTCACAACCTCGAGCCCCCTGTGCTCAAGTCCGAGTCAGAGACACGAGTAACTACCTATGGCTAAAGTCCATGCCCCGGTGCTCGAGTCCTGGTCGAAGTGCTCAAATCTGAGTCACTGGGTCCACATTAACTCAACATAAAGTGATTTACCCAGTCAGATATAGTGTAGTGGCAAGAAGGATTTAGTCAATAAATTGCTTGCCATCCCTTTTCCTTTCTGTCTGTGCCACCAATTGTTTGCATATAGGATACTGGTAATGTTATCAGGGCCACGTTTCGTTGCAAAACGTTTTCGAACGTCCATGAAGAGACCCCACTCCTTAATCAACATGTCAGAGAGACACACGTGTGTTCTACATAGCATATTTCTATCTGAATGTTCCAAAATCGTTGCGTCCAGCTGAACCCGCCCCAGGTTGTTAGCTATAGCTAGCCTGGTAAAATTATTGAACAAGTTGTCTCCTAAACAAATGGTTAATGGCCCGGTCTGCAAGTAGCCTAGTTTTAGAACAACCCGCAATGTGCTTCATGAATGTAAAATGTGGTCTATTAATGCATGATAGAAAAAGAAAAAAAACAGCGTCAGTATTATGGGTCATGTCTTTTGAATGGCAAGGGCTAGAATCAAGCCGTCTTCACAGAGGAAACAAGGGAGACTTTGCTACGTTGGCTTCAGAACCTGGCTATGAAATGCAGTGCAGAAAGTGGGAGGGTTGAGCGAGACTACAAATTCAAAGACCGCCTACTTTTCTATACTCAGGGGAGAGAAACATAGCGAGACAGTCGTTTTACTATTAAACTCAATGCTGCTATTATTTTGAATTCAGTATAGCAGCGTGTGTTTCTTAACCATGTAAAGGGCAGCTAATTAGAAGGCTGGTGGTGACTGGTTAGCTACGGAGAAGAAAGGGTTGTCTGCGCAATGGGTCTAATCGGAAGGGGAAACTGTCTGCCCACACTCATCGCTTGCTCCCCCGCAGTTCACTAGCTGATGTCGGTGTGTGTGCCAGGTGTGGAGTTTCCTTCCCACTGCTGAACAGAACTGTGCATCTGTGCTGCAAATAATAATTGTGCTTATCACTGAAAAGCTCTCAATCTCTCCAAAAACTCTTGTCCAGTCCACTTTGTCAGATTTATTTAGAGACAATTGTCTCGTCTTAGTCACCTGAAATGAAATCATTTTGGTTTGGAATTTAAGATGTAAGACCTTTAATAACATTTGAAATGCAATTCAATACCAATTGAGGTCTGTGTGCGCCACAAACCTGCTAATATTCCCATATTTATAGAAAACATTAGCTAGATCACTACCTCTAAATGTACACTGAACAAAAATATAAATGTAAAGTGTTCCCCAAAAAATAAATACCAGAAATATTCCACACACACTAAAAGCATATTTCTCTCAAATTGTGTGCACAAATTTGTTTACATCCCTGTTAGTGAGCATTTCTCCTTTGCCAAGATAATCCATCCCCCTGATGTGTGGCATATCAAGAAGCTGACTAAACAAGCATGATCATTACACACAGGTGCTGGGGACAATAAAAGGCCACTCTAAAATGTGCAGTTTTGTCACACAACACACAGTCTCAAGTTGAGGGAGCGTGCAGTTGGCATGCTGACTGCAGGAATGTCTGCCTCCCAACAGCATTTTAGAAAATTTGGCAGTACATCCAGCTGGCCTCACAACTGCAGACCAACACCTCCACATCCTGCTTCTTCACCTGCGGGATAGTCTGAGAGTCAATGAGACCGATGTGCTCGTAGAGACCAATGCGCTCACAATGGCAAATGCTCATTTCGCGCACTCCATATCTCAAATCCATCAATTTCTTGGTTGTAAAATATACCTGCACAAAGCTGAGAACATCCTCTCTTCACCTGTGACAAGTAAACTCAGCAAAAAAAGAAATTTCCCCTTTTCAGGACCTTGTCTTTCAAAGACAATTCATCAAAATCCAAATAACATCACAGATCTTCATTGTAAAGGGTATAAACACCATTTCCCATGCTTGTTCAAAGAACCATAAACAATTAATGAACATGCACCTGTGGAACAGTCATTATGATACTAACAGCTTACAGACGGTAGGCAATTAAGGTCACAGTTATGAAAACATAGGATACTAAAAAGAGTCCTTTCTACTTGCTCTGAAAAACACCAAACACCTGCTCATCATCGCGAACGTGCCTTTGGCATGCCGCAAGGAGGCATAAGGACTGCAGATGTGGCCAGGACAATAAATTACAATGTCCGTACGTGAGACGCCTAAGACAGTGCTACAGGGAGACAGGACAGACTGCTGATCGTTCTTACAGTGGCAGACCACGTGTAACAACACCTGCACAGGATCGGTACATCCGAACATCACACCTGCAGGACAGGTACAGCACGGCAACAACTGCCCGAGTTACATCAGGAACGCACAATCCCTCCATCAGTGCTCAGACTGTCCGCAAAAGGCTGAGAGAGGCTGGACTGAGGGATTGTAGGCCTGTTGTAAGGCAGGTTCTCACCAGACATCACCGGCAACAACGTCGCCTATGGGCACAAACCCACCGTCGCTGGACAAGACAGGACTGACTCTTCACTGACGAGTTACGGTTTTGTCTCACATGGGGTGATGGTCGGATTCGTGTTAATCGTCGAAGTTATGAGCATTACACCGAGGCCTGTACTCTGGAGCAGGATCGATTTGGAGGTGAGGGGGTCCGTCATGGTCTGGGGTGGTATGTCACAGCATCATCGGACTGAGCTTGTTGTCATTTGCAGGCAATCTCAAAGCTGTGCGTTACAGGGAAGACATCCTCCTCCCTCATGTGGTACCCTTCCTGCAGGCTCATCCTGACATGACCCTCCAGCATGACAATGCCACCAGCCATACTGCTCGCTCTGTGCGTGATTTCCTGCAAGACACGAATGTCAGTGTTCTGCCATGGCAAGCGAAGAGCCCGGATCTCAATGCCAATGAGCACATCTGGGACCTGTTGGATCGGAGGGTGAGGGCTCGGGCCATTCCCCCCAGAAATGCCCGGAAACTTGCAGGTGCCTTGGTGGAAGAGTGGGGTAACATCTCACAGCAAGAACTGGCAAATCTGATGCAGTCCATGAAGAGGAGATGCACTGCAGTACTTAATGCAGCTGGTGGCCACACCAGATACAGACTGTTACTTTTGATTTTGAACCCCCCCCCCCCTTTGTTCAGGGACACATTATTCAATTTCTGTTAGTCTGTGGAACTTGTTCAGTTTGTGTCTCAGTTGTTGAATCTTGTTATGTTCATACAAATATTTACACGTAAAGTTTGCTGAAAATAAACTTAGTTGACAAAGAGAGGACATTTCGTTTTTTTGCTGAGTTTATTACCAGGGCCTAAAATATATATATATATATTAATTTTTTTACATCTACCTGTCACCGTGGCTGGTATACATACAAGTTTGTATGCATTTTATACTGATAACAAGTTCAACAAGTTCAAACAGGTGCCATTAATACAGGTAACGAGTGGAGGACAGAGGAGCCTCTTAAAGAAGAAGTTACAGGTCTGTGAGAGCCAGAAATCTTGCTTGTTTGTAGGTGACCAAATACTTATTTTCCACCATAATTTGCAAATAATTTCATAAAAAATCCTACAATGTAATTTTCTGGATTTTTTTTCTCTCATTTTGTCTGTCATAGTTGAAGTGTACCTATGATGAAAATTACAGGCCTCTCTTATCTTAAGTGGGAGAACTTGCAAAATTGGTGGCTGACTAAATACTGTTTTGCCCCACTGTAAATAGCCAAGAAACGCGAGGACAAGTCTCTTTAGTAGACTTGAGTAAATTAGACCAACGTTTATGCCTGTGCCCATTGCTTCTAAAAACAAATCTTTAGGATTCCGATTTCTTTGTGCATTTCCAAATATGAAACAAAAACGACAGAAATACTTTGAAAACAGCTACTGCAGCATTTATTTTGCTATAAGTCACAACTCACTTTTGGCAATACTTGACTATTTTTCCTAATTGCTCACATTGTAGAGCCCAGAGTGTTACCAGGCGCTATCGTGGATGGTACATTAGTCCATCTTACGCACCAATGCCGAAATCTGCCCGCGCTTGGCAGGTGGTACATGTGGTATATTGTCAATATAACACGGCTTAGGGCTGTTCTTACGACGCAGTGCGGACTGCCTAGACACAGCCCTTAATCCGTGGAATATTAGCCATATATCACAACCCCCCCCCCCCCCCCGAGGTGCCTACTTCCTACAGGAGCGCAGCGGGAAAGTCAGTAAAAGGTGGCTCGCTCATTATCACTGCAGCAGGCCCCAGCGAAACAGGTACATGGGCAGGGCAGTCACTTTCTTTTGAGGAATTATGAAGATAATGCACTTTGCTGTTTGACCAAATCATTCAATAGCTAAAATGGTTAACTAGCTAGCTAACGAGTGAGCTAACTAGCCGAGCTACAAGCAATGTTTAGACTTGGCTATCCATTTTGTACACAGAGTCGTAGGCTACATGAGAAGTGCTGTAGCATCTTGAAAAGGAGTAGGCTATAGTTTGAGTGGCGGTGGCAACAATTTAACAGCTGCACAACATTGCTGAAACACCGTAGTCATCTCCGGTCGCATTGTTTAGGACAATAAGACATTTAAGGCCTTTAATTTAGATAAACGAATTTAAGGACCCGCCGCATACACTCTGGTTTAGTCATTTCTTTCATCCAATCATCAGTAATTTGTGTCAGTGCCCTTCATTCATGTTGAGTGCCCTTCCCTATAAGAATGCGGAAAGTCTTCATTTGGTTTCTGGAAAATAACACGATTTGGTTAAACAGTTTTTCCCAAAAGCTTGATAAGCACCGGTATGATGCTGATTGGTTGGTTGTTTGAACAATTAAAGAGTGCTTTGCTATTCTTTGGCAGCGGTACGACCTTTGCCTCCCTCCAGGCCTGAGGGCGCACACACCGTCTTCAAGGCTTAAATTGAAGATGTGGCAAATAGGAATCAATTCAAATTTTATTTGTCACACGCGCCGCTACAACAGGTGGCACCTTACAATGAAATGCTTACAGGAGTCGCAATTTATTTCACTACCAACCTCAGTAATTTAACATCCAGGTTGTCAGTATCAGGTGGTTTGTCCTTATTTGTAGATGCTTTCACCTCTTCCATGCTAGCTTTGCAGGATTCAAAACTACAGCGCTTGTCTTTCATTATTTGGTCCGTTATGCATGAATATGAAGGTTCCGTACTTGTGTTTGTAGGTCATGCCTAAATTTGCTAATCATCTTGTCAACGAAAAAAAAGAAAGTGTTTTGTTATGAACAACCCATCTGCCTCAATGCTTTTTTGCCTAGAATTTCATTTAAGGTCCAGGGCCTTTTACTATCATTCTTTATATAATTTATCTTTGTTCCAAAGTAAAGTTCCTTCTTTTTGTTTAGTTACGTGACTTCTCAATTTACTGTATGTTTGCCAATCTGCTGTGTTGTCAGACTTATTTGCTATTCCCTTTGCCTCATCCCGCTTAGCCATACAATTTTTCAAGTCATCATCTACCCATGGGGATTTGTTGATGGGCACATGCCTTTCAGTAACCGGAAGAAGCTATTTAATGAATGCTTCAAGTGCAACATCAGGTTGTTTCTCTCTCATATCTTCGACATAGGAATCATTGCAAAACCTCTTGCATGAACGCTTATACACAATTTTAGGTCCAGTCTTTCAAATTTTGTTTTTCTAGATGTGGTTACTATATTGTGATCACTACATCCGATGGGTGTGGATACTGCCATTGTATGTGGTCAAGAGAATTTAGTTCCTGTTCCGTTTGTAAAATACCCTAGTAGGTTGACTTGAACCAGATTGCAGGCATCGGTCACAGCTTGAAGATTATTTTTGAGTGGACAGCTTGATGATAAACAGTCCAATATTTAGGTCTCACAGAAAATATACCTCTGTTGATATCACATACATTATCAAGCATTTCACAAATATAATAAAAATACGGACTTTTAGCACTCTGTGGTCTATAGCAACACCCTACAAGAATAGGTTCTAGGTAAAAAAGGAAACAGGTACACAAGTATATTAATGCACAGTAAAACGAGTCCTATATCGACATAAGTTGAAAGGCCACTCAGCAAGGAAGAAGACCACTCCAAAACTGCCATAAAAAAAGCCAGACCACGGTTTGCAACTGCACATTGGGACAAAGATCATACTTTTTGGAGAAATGTCCTCTGGTCTGATGAAACAAAAACAGAACTATTTGGCCATAATGACCATAGTTATATTTGGAGAAAGAGAGGGAGGCTTGCAAGCCGAAGAACACCATCCCATCTGTGAAGCACGGGGGTGGCAGCATCATGTTGTGGGGGTGCTTTCCTGCAGGAAGGACTGCTGCACTTCACAAAATAGATGGCATCATGAGGTAGGAAAAGTATGTGGATATATTGAAGCAACATCTCAAGACTTCAGCTTAGCAAGTTAAAGCTTGGTCGCAATGGGTCTTCCAAATGGACAATGACCCCAAGCATACTTCCAAAGTTGTGGCAAAATGGCTTAAGGACAACAAAGTCAAGGTATTGGAGTGGCCATCACAAAGCCCTGACAACAATCCTATAGAACATTTGTGGGAAGAACTGAAAAAGCGTGTGCGAGCAAGGAGGCCAACAAACCTGACTCAGTTACACCAGCTCTGTCATGAGGAATGGGACAAAATTCACCCAACTTATTGTGGGAAGCGTGTGGAAGGCTACCTGAAACGTTTGACACAAATTAAACAATTTAAAGGCAATGCTACCAAATACTAATTGAGTGTACGTAAACTTCTGACCCACTGGGAATGTGATGAAAGAAATAAAAGCTGAAATAATTCTCCCTACTATTATTCTGACATGTCACATTCTTAAAATAAAAGTAGTGATCCTAAATTACCTAGGACAAGGAATCTTTACTAGGATTAAATGTCAGGAATTGTGAGCAACTGAGTTTAAATGTATTTGGCTAAGGTGTATGTAAACTTCAACTGTATATGCTAATATGGAATTTTTGTTGTCCTTTTTCTGGGTTGCTTGTTTATTTATTAGTGCTTTTCTGATTGGCTGATCCAAGACATACATGTCAGTGACATTTGCATTTGAGCCAATGGTACTGAGTGGGCTACCGACAGTGGGCTTCTTCCTAGGGCACACAGTATCAGTGCAAACAGTGGAATTAAACTCTATGGGCATATGCTTATTGCTGACAATACCCTCAGACCTCACAGTTAAAGGAATATAGATTAGGTTATTGAAAATTCCCATGTCCTTTGTTGCTTATTATGACAGGGAGGACTGGAGCGCTACCAAACCCAGGCAATCGGTCTCTTAAGCAGTAGCCCCCCAAAGAATAAAAAATAAAAATTGCTCTAAAAAAAAGTTTGCCTATTTTAAAAGGGATTTGCATCTGACCAGTGTGTACCTGCCCTGCCTGGTGAATGCTTGTCATTTTACATCCCCGGTAATTTATATACTAGCAGGCTTGAGCATTTATTTATTTTTGTTTAAAAAAAATAGGAGCCGACACTTAATCACCAATTAATTCTAGTGAATCGTTTGAGAAGAAAACACTTGTCAAGTTGCAGCGGTCTGCAAGGCTGTGCTGTTACCATAGAGAC
Source organism: Oncorhynchus kisutch (assembly GCF_002021735.2). Lineage (NCBI taxonomy): Eukaryota > Metazoa > Chordata > Actinopteri > Salmoniformes > Salmonidae > Oncorhynchus > Oncorhynchus kisutch. Next base: position 11,464,065 of record NC_034194.2, read on the forward strand.
CCAGACAATGAGAGTAGAAGGGCTGCCTGAACGGGTTCAAGACTTCTGGTGAACTACAGGCCTACAGCACATTCAGAAAGTATTCAGACCCCTTGACTTTTTCTACCTTTTGTTACAGCCTTATTCTAAAATGAATTACATCTCCTCCCCTCATTCTACACACAATACCTCAGATCTGTGCCTCGAGACAATTCTGTCCGGAGCCCTAAGGACAATTCCTTCGACCTCATGGCTTGGTTTTTGCTATGACATGCACTGTCAACTGTGGGTATATAGACAGGTGTGTGCCTTTTCTAAATCATGTCCAACCAATTGAATTTATCACAGGTGCACTCCAATCAAGTTGTAGAAACATCAAGGATGATCAATGAAACAGGATGCACAATTCCGAGTCTCATAGCAAAGGGTCTGAATACTTCAGTATACAAGGTCGTTTAATTTTTTTTATAGATTTGATTAAAATCTAAACCTGTTTTCGCTTTGTCATTATGGGGTATTGTGTGTGTATATGGATGAGGGAATTGTTTTTATTTAATCCATTTGAGTGTAAGGCTGTAACGTAACAAAATGTAGAAAAGGTCAAGGGGTCTGAATACTTTCCAAATGCACTGAATATCAAGTCAAATGGAGCTGAGGGAGAAAAGCTACTCTACTTTCAAGCCGACTAAGGCCAAAACCATCTTTCCTGCAGAGTGTAATGTAACCTCCAGTCCAGCTCCATCACAGCTGATAAAAGGCTCCTTGGCTTGTCTGAGAGTAGCATTAATATTCTCAGTGAAATACCGGGGAAGGCTTGGACCCTGGCAGCTAGCTTGGAGGATTTTTCCTACTCCCCTCACTCGAGACCGTTTTTCACAGAGATAAGACAACAGCCAGGCTGCAGTTACCAAACACAGTGTGCGTTCCAAATGACAACATATTCCCTATAGAGTGCACTACTTCAGACCAGAGCCCTACACTTTATAGGGAATAGGGTAACATTAGGGACGCGTTCACACTCACTCCTCATCAATGAAAACCCATGTCCGAGAGGGGAGCCTCCCCCCTCTTTCTTTTCCTTTCTCCCGGCTTCATTGTATCAAACACACACCCGTTTCCCTGGGTGTCCGCTGACTCATTGTCTCACGAAGGCAACACACACACACAAAGCTAATTAAGGCTGTCGGAGGAGAGAGACTGAGTCACGGGGGAAACACGCAGAGCTCAATACAGACTGCCACTGATAAGCTCTTCATCACTCGCACAGGGTCTAGAATCTGATTGGGATTTGTGGCTGCTGGAACAATGTGTAGGGATCCTATAAGGAGATAACTTAGAAGCGCCCCCTCGTCTTGTTTGGTGGCCCCTGACAGAGTTCACACACACTGTTGTTAGCAGCCGAGCTTCATCATTACAACCCCCAGTTTCACCATAAACACTGGTCTAACAAGCACGCTGGCGGCCATCTTGGGACTGTGGTTTTAGCAGGAACCGTGGTAATCGAGGGCAACAGTCTCATTTCACCTGCATATTTCCCCCATCCTCTCTGTCAAAAACAGTGGGAGTGGACAGAAATTGAAAATGTTTCTATCAATCTTGCCGTCATCTAAGAGAAAATGAAAATGATACAGTTAGGGGTGTGGGAATAAAAAGAAGCTTAGCAATATGACAGAGCAGCTCGCTGCAGTGCGTGTACCGCTCTCCTCAGATATCACACTGGAAACCCCAGAGAATTTTACTCAAGGTCAATCTCTCATTACGCCATCCAGCCAGCACCACTATACACTCCCTCCCTCCCTATTCCCTTGCTCGCTTTGTATTTCTTCTCAGAGGCGCTCTCTCATCAAATGAGCCCCAGGTATTACATCAATATCCCTTTCAAACATGAGACAAAACCCCATCAACTTTGGCATTCCGACAACTTTTCTTCATATCTGAAAGGTATTGCCGGTGACAAAGCCTGTACGTTTATTTCCACCAACACCTAAAAGGGGCTCCTGAAACGTCGCCTTTCATCTTACCGTCTTCAGTATGCATTAAATCATGAACGTTCCATTGTTGTTGTACGACATCAAACTTGTCCTTGTCATTATGAAAAAAGTACAAACACAATAACGGTAGTGTGCATGACATCGCAGCAGCCTGGTCCAAATAGCAACGTTACCTGCTCTATTTTTTTTGCACCAAAAAAAACACAGCATTTTAAACATTTATTTAGGATATATCAATCTAGCAAGCCAGGCAACTAAAAACAACTTTCTAGACAATGTCTCGGTTTGTTGCTAGCTTGTTAGCCATCTAGCCAGCTCATATAGGTACCAGAACATATGACAACATTTTGAGTTTAGCCTACAGTTTTTATTTTTCACCATAACAGGACAATTTAACACATTACAAGATACTTATTAACAATTATGGCGATCTGCAAACTTACTGTTGTGAATGTGAAGAATTGAAACGAGTGCATTTCTGTCTGAGGAATTTAGAGCTTGCTGTCAGGGCAGGTTACCATGACAACAATTGCAACAGGGTCAAAGTTGAATGTCTTGCTCAGTTGTGGCTAAGCAATGGCTATAAAAAGCAAATTCCAAGAAGAATGTGTTACAAATTTGGCTGTTTGAAAGAGGACCATACAAACATTGCCCAATCGTTTTTTCAGGCAACATACCGAAAATCCTATGTGAATCAGGTAAACAAACGGGTCAGGGTTTTCCCTTCATCCAAGGACTCCCTGAACGGTAACTCTCTGCTCCGCTGAATGCAAAGCACTGCGGCTGACCTGCTGCCTCCACCTCAAAAACATGAGCAGCCAAATCGCTGACTCAATATAACAACCAGAGAGGGTGGACTTCATTAAAGCCACTGGCCCCTGTATGAGATCCAAGGTCTGCCTCTCAAATGGAACCCTGTTCAATATATAGCGCACTCCGGTTTCTAGTCGTGCACTACAATAGGAAATAGGATGCCATTTGGGACGCAGGTACAGAGAGGACGGAACAGAGGAAGTGCAGATGGAACAGATACCGGCCCACTCTAATCTCTGGAGAACACTACAGCGCAGAATTAGTTTAATGTATTGCTCTTTTCGTTTTTTAATTTAGCTAGAATAAACAGGGGCCACCCAGGTCCATTAGCTAACAAATGAAAACAGAATCCTAGTGAACTTGAAACCCTAAACAATGAGCCCCAACGTTCCAAAAAGGAAGGTCTCTCCACTTGTGTATTATGCATGCTTATAGAGTGAACACTACTTTGGTTACACTCTCCCACACCGGTATCAAGGACACGGACATGAACTAACCAATAAGCACTGCCGAAAAGTCTGTCAAACCAAAGTCCTCACAAACTGCTGCTCAACTTCCTCACGAGCAGGGTATTGTGGGGCTTGTAGTCTTACCTGTTGTGGTGGTGGTGGGCGTGGCTGCATGTAGGGGGGCTGTGTGGGGGCGGTGGGCTGTTGCTGGGGAGGGCTGAAGTATGGGGACTGGCCCTGCGGCTGGCAGTACCCACCCTGCTGCCCCTGATGCTGCTGTCCATACTGGGCTACCATCTGCTGAGAGACACAGTAAAGGGAGACCTCAAGTCAGGTATCATAGAAATACTCCTTAAAATATCTCCCTGTCAATGTCCACAACTCTGCGAGTCGTTCTCGACCAATGGCCTTTAGTTCACTATTACTAAGCATTCTTATCAGCGGTCAATAAAGAACACCAATCCCAATTCATATCAGAACTGAATTTGATTAACTACACTCACAATCACCTTGGTGAAGTAGGCCTATAGCCTAAAAGATCTGCACTCAGTCCCAAGTACGCTAACTGAGTTCTTCACCTTGAGTCTGGGGTTGACTAATAGCACTGTGAGAAGTGACGAGCAGGAACTCAGGTTTTTCTTTTTTTCCAGCCTTGGGACATTACTGTTGTGTTGACGTCGATAATACACACAGCAGCTGCATCCCAAATGGCACTGTATTCCCTATAGTGCACTACTTTTAAACCAGGGCCCAAAAGTAGTGCATTATAAAAGGGAATAGGGTGTCATTTGGGACGCAGACACAGGCTCTCCCTCCTTCCTTTCACTGCGTCTTATGTAAGACGTTTTGGGGAACAGCTGTTATTGGCTCATCCCTCTCTCTGCCTCATCTGGAGTCACTTACATTAGGCAGCAATGTGTCAAAGTCTTTATTATAAAAATAAAAAAGCCTAAACCATCAGCGGTGAAAATGAGAATGCGGTTTTTGATCAATGTACAGAACAGCAACAGAGATATCTATTCTAGAGTATACCATCTCGAAAATAAGTCATAACATTTCTGCTAGAGGCGGAATTCAGCTTGAAAGAAGTTTATTTTAATTTCTGTGTAGGTGATAAAATGATTCAATGCAAAAGCCGAGCTCAACAACACTAGCCTTGTCAATATATGAAATATCACAGATCTAGGAAACCTGAGAGGAATGTGTGTATGTCCTAAATTGCACCCTATACCTTCTTGTGCACTACTTTTGACCAGAGTCGTATGGGTCCTGGTCAAAAGTAGCACCCTATAAAAGGGATAGGGTGCCATTTGGGGCACACATAAGAGCAATCAATGAAATATAGCTGGGTTATTTCCATTTCCTGACCTTAAAAGGCAATTCCTCACTCATCATCTCCAGCATCATAGCAGTGTCTACATATGTGACAACGGCGCACAGTGGTTGAAAAGGGTCTTAAATCCTACTCTGTGACAAGGTTTTAGCCAGAGGGAGGGAATTTTCTATTTGAAAATCATTGTTTTTAAATGTCATCGGGTATGACTTTGTTTACTACAAAATATAGAAATATGTCGCCGTCACATATGTAGACACTGGTATTGTGCTGGAGATAATGAATGAGGTTATAAAGTGATGGAATTGCCCTTTAAGTTCCACACCACGTAGATATAATTTTCTTCTGTTAAAAAAAACAGCATTTCACTAGATCAGATCGATAAGAGGCCTCAAACTCCCAGATATATAGCTCGAAAACGACTCGCAGAGGTGTGGACATTGACAGTGAGATGTTTTACTATTCAGCAGGGCCCATGGTAAAAATAAGTACCCTATATAAGGAATAGGGTGCCATTTGGGACACAGCCCCAGAAACATGGTTATTCGACTGCATCGAAAGGGAGGACACTGACGAGGAGGCCCATATAAAATAAATGTATTGTAGTGCAGCAATGAGCGGTCTTACAATCCAATAGCTGTATGCAATGCTCATTGCCCAACCAGCCAGGAGCTCCTTAAGCTCTGAGGGCGGCGAGGCTGTTTTTCCACACATGAGCTCATCACTCTGGAACCGAGACACTGATATCTGGGAGCCTAACTCAACCTCCCCTAGCTCGCTGCCGCTCTCCATGCCTCGCTCTCCTCTCCGAGCTGGGAACCCTTTCTTTTTAACAGAGGGCATCACAATCTGTTTTCCCCACGATTGCAAAAATCGTTGTGCATTGACTGCATGTCAGAATGCGTATTTCCATCCCTGTGCCACTCGTAATGTAAATATGCCTCGAGAGTAATATTTATCTTGCATAGAACACACAAGGTAAATAGATTATCTATTCTATTATGGGGTTGTCAGATTTTTCTATTCATTGCTCATTTTGTTTGCAGATGAAAAGTTCATATGGACTGTTCTAGCATCTTCAAAGTGCGCCTCAGCAGATATTTTAAACCCATAAAAGCCCGGGGGGGATTTCTACTAAGCTATATGGAATTGTTTAAAGGTCATACCAAGGATCATTTTACTATTTGATTTTTAAGACCCCCCCTGAAACATTTTTTTTATGAAAAATTGTATTTGGCCTTACTGCTATTAGCCCATACAAACACATTGAATAAAAAAACCTAAGGAAGTTATTCTGTCCTATATCTAAGAGAAAGATCTCTTTTTTTTTTTAACCCCTTATTTTTGGTATTAAACCATCTCCATATGTTCTGAACTTCCATAAAAAAAATGTTTCCCCGGGACCGGGGGACATTCAGACGAGTCACGGCCTGTGGGCGTCCTAGAGCAAAACAACCGACATGTACAGTACGTGTTCGTGAGAGTCTCACCTTAATATAGAGATGTCATATTAGTGTGTAGCCCAAACTGTTCGGCCGCTACAGACAGAGGTTGGCAGATCAGATGAGTCCTGAGACGCTTGTGGGTGTCATAAAGCAAAACGGAGAACACCATTGTGTTTGTGAGAGTCTTCTTTTTCCATAGAGGGGTCATAATAGTTTGTAGGCCAAACCGTTCAGAGGCTACAGACAATGTTGTGAAAAGACAGATGAGGGATGTCTCATGGTCTGACAAACACAGCTCTAGCTCTGGAAGTGCGACATCGGCGGACGAGGTGGATTTAGACGCATCCACGGTTTTAATTCTTTTTTTTTTTTATTGAAAACTGATCTAGCCTAAACAGATTGTTTAACTGGGATTTTTTTTTTTATAAGCCCATGTGATTTCCGCTAGGGCGCGGACCTCGACTCGTGGTTTAAATACTTAAAGACTGCAGCTGACTAGCCAATATGTATATGGCTAATCAGATGGAGGCATGGCTTAATCATGCCATCACTTCAGTAGGCTTTTTTTAATTACATTGAAAAAAATCAGGTGCTGCTGCCAGTGCCAGTCTCTCAATGCGGCTCATTTACTAAGAACAGACTGACAGCTACCAAAAAAAAAAAACAGGAGAGGCACTAGGAAGACCTTTGCTTAAATTAAGTGTTGGTCACTGAGACATTACAATACCAAACCATACACAGGGTAATGTAAGTCTCAAAGACATCTTAGCTAAAGTGTGTATGATCTATAATCAAATCAGCATGGCCATCAAGAGTTTTGGCAGATGCAGCATGCTTAATCCTCAGGTTTTTAACAGTCTGAAACACCTTCAGACCCCCCACAAAGAGCAAGGACTGATGACACCAGGTCTCAGTCCCATATGGCACCTATTTTTTTACCAGGCCCTATAGGGTACTGGTCAAAACAGTAGTTCACTATAAGGAAATATGGTACCATTTAGACTGCAGGATCAAAGACTGCAGGATATGAGGGAAGACACATTGAATAGGAAAGCCAGCCTGCATAATCGACAGAGGAAAATCAATTCCTAATTATCTTGAAATATTAAGGTTGATCTCCGAATGGCATCTCTAATGCGGTCTTGTCTGCTCTGTTGCATCTCTTCTCTCCGTGGCGGCCATCCTCTCTCCCCCCCGTTTGGCCACTTGTTCTACGGGAGCGGGGAACATAATCGTTATAAAACAGCACAGCAGGGTACCGGTGGTATCTGACCAGTTGAAACATCCAATTTCAGGCGGGATCCGTGAGGTAATAAAGAAGGTGTCTCAGGGCCATCTGGGGCCCGGTGCAGATAAAAGTCATTACATGCTCCATCCCTCTTGGAGATGGAAAAGCAAGCAGAGCTGACAACACTGACAGAGTCTTCAGTGCAAACAGAAATTCTGCCGATTTCTAACGATGTAATGGGTCGTTTTCTACTATCGTTGTGATGGCGGTTCTATGGGCAACGTAATTTTTGTAATTTTCAAAGCTGGTGTTGTGAATATTTACTTTTCGGTAATTTAGCAGATACAGACTTAGTCGCACTGGATAAGCGTATGAATATGGTATATGATAGAGAAAATGGTTGTATTCTCTCATCTTCCTTACAGTAGCCAGCTGACAGCGAACTTATCCTTGTAAAATGACTCACTGGTCTGTTAACTCCAGCTTGTAAAAGGGGAGGTTAGCTCAAATTGAGTGACTTTTTGATTGGTTCTCATATGCACGCCATTTGCATGCGCAACGCCCCCCACACACCCTCGTCAATTTGCTACGCCCTCACTGGAGGTAAACAAGCCAAGCCAAAGGCTAGCTAACTAAAACAGTGGAGAGAAAAACTGACAGAGTAACAATCAATTTGTGCGAAGGCAGGATGTATTGGCGGTCTTTGAGGGAAAGCCTCATTTACCAGCTAGCTACCTAGTTCTAATCTTCAAGAAGATAGGAAAACAGCCTCCACTTCTGACAATCATGTCTGCGCTAAAAGCTGTGGCGGACAGATGACCAAATCCGAGAGGCAACAGTCCTGGGTCTCAGAGTGGCGGTTGTGGAAGAAGACAAGAATGCTATATGGGAGGGTATATGCAGCCACTGGTTGGGGAAGACCGCAAGAGCCTCAGTCCTATACAGCGCAAAAAAATGGATCAAGTCCATACGACTGAAAAATGGTACGTACAATGACCTAGAACTGTACTTCGCCGGTATAGAACAGCACTGCAGTGGATACATGTAACGTCCAAATGGAAATTATAGATGTCACACATGAATGATTGAACATTTTTTGTATTTGCACAAACATAATGAGTAAATCAATGGTTGTTTGCATGACAGGCCTAAAAACAAATAAAGTGATAAAACTGTATCATCAACGCCTGGGTGATATTCAGCCCGTATGCTGCCTGAGGCACTACAGAAAGTACATTGAACAATAACATCAATGCAACATGTAAAGTGTTGGTCCCATGTTTCACGAGCTGAAGTAAAAGAGACCAGAAATGTTCCATAAGCACAACAAAAAAACTCACATTTTGTGAAAAACAAAATGGTTTACATCCCTGTTAGTGAGCATTTCTCCTTTGCCAAGATAATCCAGCCGCTTGACAGGTGTGGCATAAAGAAGCTGACTAAACAGCATGATCATTACACAGGTGCACTTAGTGCCGGGGAAAATAAAAGGCCGCTAAAATGTGCAGTTTTGTAACACAATGAAACAGATCTCAAGTTGAGCAAATGTGCAATTGGCATGCAAGAATGTCCACCAGAGCTGTTGCCAGAGGATTTAAATGTTCATTGCGCTACCATAAGCTGCCTCCAAAGTCCAAACGGTCTCAAAAAAAATCACAGACCACGTGTACCTGCGCCAGCCCAGGACCTCTACATACGGCCTCTTCACTTGCGGGATTGTCTGAGACCAGTCACCCGGACAGCTGATGAAACTGTGGGTTTGCACAACCAAAGAAGTTCTGCAAAAACTGGTGGGGTTATGGTATGGGTAGGCATAAGCTACGGACAACGAACACAATTGCATTTTATCAATGGCAATTTGAATGCAGAGAGATAGCGTGATGAGATCCTGCAGCCCATTGTTGTACCATTCATCCACCGTCATCACATGTTTTCAACATGATAATGCACAGTCATGTCGCAAGGCTATGTACACAATTCCTAGAAGCTGAAAATGTCCCAGGTCTTCCATAGCCTGCATACTCAGACATGTCACCCATTGAGCATGTTTGGGATGCTCTGGATCGACACGTATGACAGTGCGTTCCAGTTCCCGCCAATATCAGTTCCCGCCAAGAGTGGGACAACATTCCACAAGTCCACAATCAACAGCCTGATCAACTTTATGCAAAGGAGATGTGTCACGCCGCATGAGGCAAATGGAGGTCACACCAGATATATTTTTTTTTATTAAGTATCTGTGACCAACAGATGCATATCTGTATTCCATAAGTGAAAGCCATAGATTAGGGCCTAAAGCATATATTTCAATTGACTGATTTCCTTATATGAACTGTTACTCAGTAAAATCTTTGAAATTGTTGCATGTATATTTTTGTTCAGTGAACTTTTACTGGATTAAACTACGAGAACCCTGCACAACCTTTTCTTATATTGTTACCAATTATACATTTAGTCTGAATGAGAATTAAGAATCTATAGCCTACTTTTTAAAACAGTCGGGACTGTAAAAACAGTATCTTTCTCTAGGAGTCAAGGCTCAAAATGAAAACCTGCCTTTCGGGAGAGTTTCGGCAAGCTTGGAAAACTGCATTATTTGAAAGAAGATGAGATTACTGATGTTACGGAAGATGAGCACGATGTTCAAAAATGACAGACATCAGGAGGTATCTACAGTGTATTCGTTAGCTATTCAGACCCCTTGACTTTCCACATTTTGTTACGTTACAGCTGTATTCTAAAATGGTTTAAATGCCCCCACCCCCCAATCTACACGCAATACCCCATAATGACAAAGCAAAAACATGTTGACATTTTTGCAAATGTATTATTAAAAAAAACTGAAATACCACATTTACATAAGTAAATGTAATAAGCCATAAGTAGGCCATCCCTGCGTTGTCTTGGCTGTTTACTTAGGGTCATTGTCCTGTTGGAAGGTGACCCTTTGCCCCAGTCTGAGGTCCCGAATGCTCTGGAGCAGGTTTTCATCAAGTATCAGCAGAACAGAGAATCTTGTTTCTCAGGGTCAGAGTCCTTTAGGTGCCTTTTGGCCAACTCAAAGCAGTCTGCCATGTGCCTTTTACTGAGGAGTGGCTGCCGTCTGGTCACTACAATAAATGCCTAATTGGTAGAGTGCTGCAGAGATGAGAGAACCTTCCAGAAGGTCAACCATCTCACCAGAGGAACTCTGTGGAGCTTTGTCAGAGTGACCATCGGGTTCTTGCTTACCTCCGTGACCAAGGCCCTTCTCCCCCGATTGCTCAGTTTGGCTGGGCGGCCAGGTCTAGGAAGAGTCTTGGTGGTTACAAACTTCTTCTATTTAAGAATGGAGGCCACTGCGTTCTTGGGGACCTTCAATGCTGCAGACATTTTTTTGCATCTTCCCTCAGATCTGTGCCTCGACACAATCCTGTCTCGGAGCTCTACGGACAATTCCTTCAACCTCATGGCTTGGTCTCTGATATGCACGGTCAACTGTGGGACCTTACATATACAGGTGTGCACCTTTCCAAATCATGTCCAATCAATTGAATTTACCACAGGTGGACTCCAATCAAGTTGTAGAAACATCAAGGATGAGCAATGGAAACCAGATGCACCGGAGCTGAATGTATTGTCTCCTAGCAAAGGGTCTGAATACTTATGTCAGTAAGATTTTCACTTTGTCATTATGGGGTAGTATGTCTAGATTGATGAGGATTTTCTATTTAAATCGATTTTAGAATAAGGCTGAAACATAAAATGTGGAAAAGGGGAAGGGGTCTGAATAGTTTCCGAATGCACTGTACATACACAAAGTGAGAAAGAAAGAGCGAGCGTGACTATATAGTCTGGTTTAGGAAGGGAATGTCTATGCAATGTTTTATGGAAACAATGTGTTCCTCAAGGACTGCAAGAAGTAGTGGTAGAGGTGGTTTAACTAAACAGAAGCCCATGCAGGTGTCTGTGGGGATGCTTGCTCACCTGCCCTTCAGCACAGACATCATGACGAGATGCATGAAAGACACCTTCACTCTACATTTTCACACTTCAAAAAGTCATTCCATGTTCGCTTCATGCATTATATTATCCTGCAAAATAGTTAATTTTGCACACTTTTCTTTATCTTTACATTGGTACATGTTGCATTAGATAGACACTCTTTTGGTTTGGTTGGTCATACTCGCTGTACTCTGATCTTTTTGGGCCAGACTATGAACTATTATATTTTTAGGGTACTTCATGCTCATGATTTGCAAAAATTAGGGGGCAGGGAGGAAACTTGACAGAAGTGAACATGGGTAGTACAGTAGTAGCTAGCTGGAATGCATGGGTGATTCATATCGTTGCCCTACTATGTATACAGAAGACAGGGCGATCCTATGTAAAACAATAGATCATGATTCATACAATTAGGAATGGGGATATCCAACCAGTGTAGGGTGTTGCCGAAGTCTGAGGGCACAACCCCTTCATTATCATCGCTTCGTGCTGACACATCAAAGCAACCTTTCCAGACTTTCAAGTCAGGGACGTAGAGAGGCTGGTGTTCGGGAGAGCAAGGTTAGTCTTGCTGAGTGAGAGAGGTGCACATTTTGACAGACAGTCCAACAACAAGCCAGAAGTTTTATTTCCCTTTAAGAGAGGGAAAATTATTGTATTTGCTGTCATCGTGGTTTCTGACAACTCCAGTGACAGAGATACTAGCATGGTGATGAGGACTGATGACAGTAATGGACACCGTAAGACCGTTCGTGATGTCATGCTGTATCACCACCATCACACGGACTCGGAGAGCATATCTGTGTGCATGCGCTCGTCACGCAAAGTCCTTGCCTTCAGCCAAAGTGGAGGGCATAGTAAGCTATTATCCATTAATATCAAAATGGGTTTTCATTACAATTTTTTCCCATCACTTGGCGTTGGATCGATAACGGAAGGAATGAAATGGGGGCCATTGTGAAACAGAACAGCAGCTAAGTCCAGGCATTTTACTTCAATCGGCAAAACACTAACAAATAAAGGATGATATAGCATAAACAGTGTGTGTGTGTGTGTGTGTGTGTGTGTGTGTGTGTGTGTAAGAGAGAGTAGAGTGTGAGAGCTCGCATGGGAGTGTGTGCGCATTGTGTGTACTACCCATAAATATTACTGCTGAGACCAAGTCCTTATTAACGGCCATTACACGTCGGCAGCCTAGTCCCATGGGAGTGCCACTGCCAGGCCATCTCTGGAGGAGCATTAGAGCCAAACCCAGCAGTCTGGGGGCTAAATATAGCAGCAGGGTCGTCTGACTCCGCACCCAGAATAGACTGACCCAACCCAGCCTGTCCTAGCCCACGCTCTGACAGCCATGCTGCATGTCAACAGCTCCCTCACATTCACTCACAGCCCTGTCCATCTGCACAGGTGCGGTGTCCCAAATAGCACCCTATTCCCTATATATTGCACGACTATTGACTAGGGCCATAGGAAATATGGTCCCATTTGGGACACACTTACAGAAGGGTTGAATGGCGGGAACCCGTTTACCGAGATTTACTGCCTAAAACCAATCCCTTTTCCCAGGATGATAATAAGAAATTATTAATATGAAGAGAATAGCGTGAAAATGTAACTGAAAATATGCGACGTCTAAACCTGGCTCCTCTACGCCCTCTGCATGATGACTCATCAACGCTCAGGGTGGGGACAGACAGCCCATCTCAGTACGGAGCGCAGTTCACAATGCATGTAGACCTCTCTCGTCATGGTAACTTTATTTCTTGTGACAGGTAGGCCTACATTTGCGGCAGCATAGTCTATGCTACGGTAATCTAAAAACCGAATGTGCATCTAATTGACCCATCTCCATCTAGCTTTCGGGGGCCAACTTAATTATTTTGTTGTAAAGATGCATTTCTTTTTTCATTGCAGCTGTAGAGTTTTAAAACAGCCCATCACTCGAATATAGCTGCTTTTAAATCAGTGTACGTGTGAGCACTCAGTCTTTCTCTCTCCATCAATTCCATGCAAAATAGATCATTCTGTTCTAGATTAATATATAGCCCTATTCACACACAGATATATTCATATATAAATAGAGAGATATATACATCTATGTCCTAGCCTACCTCTAAGGTAACAAATGCTATCCAGTATTAGCCTTATATTTAGCTAATTAATGATGGATGCATATTATGCATAATAAGCTTCGAACTCATAGCCTCCGTCTCTTACGCAATATTCACACACACACCTGTGCTCCGCTTGCATCTCTCCTTAAAAAAAGCCTTATTAGCTCTTAGAGTCCCATGCATGTCATTAGAATAAGGACATCGAAACTTATTTCATTTAGGGTAACAGTTGAAAGCGAGGAAGGAATAAAGTAACAAGAGCGAGAGAAAGAGGTAGGCAGGCTAATAATCATTAGGGGAAATATTATGAAAGATATACAATACCAGTCAAAACTACTCATTCAAGGGTTTTTTAATGTTTTACCATTTTCTACATTGTAATAATAGTGAAGACCTCAAAATTATGAAATAACACATTTGGAATCATGTAGTAAGCAAAAAGTGTTATATCAAAATATTTTATATTGGAGATTCTTCAAAGTAGCCACCTTTTGCTTGACAGCCTTGCACACGCTTGACATTCTCTCAACCAGCTTCACCTGGAATGTTTTTCCAACTGTCTTATTTTACAGACCCATGCCGTGTGCCGGTTGTGATGGGACAGCAGGCTGGGGATTGACGAGCCCTCTGCCTTTCAGTGACTGTTGTCACCAATGAAAGGGGTCCCGATGTTTCTAGTTAACGCGTAATGTGATAACTACTGCATGCTGGCAGTAGCCCAGTCTGTAGAAGAGTAGCCTACTCTGGGCAGATATTTAGGTTGGGGTAAAATGACTAAATGAAACATACCTGCTGCTGTTGAGGATACTGCATTCCACTCATGCCCACCTGACCCCTCCCGTGCATTCCCATTGGATAGCGGTGAGGAGAAGGCGATCCGTATGGCTGGCCAGGGTAAGACCCGCCCCCGCCCTGTTGTTGCTGGGAGTAAGGGTTGTTGCCTATGCCGTAGAGCTGAGAGCGCTTCATGGCCATGGCGTCCATAGGTGGCACCTAACAGAGAGAAAGAGGATGAGTTGGAACATGATAGGGCTTGTGTTATAAACAATTAACAGTTGAAGATATAGCTTGCAAATTTAAAATGTCTCTCTTAAACTGGGCATACACTACACAACTTCTAAAATCTTAACTTCGATGTGCTCACATTTCCCGATTTCCTTGTCCCAAATCTTTCATTCCATCCATCCTCAACTCCAGGACAGGGGTGCTCACATTCCCTAGTTAATCTTGCCCTGGTTTCTCAGTTGTCGTAGTAAATAAATGCAGACAAACAGTGATCTGCTTTATTAGTGTGCAGATTATTATGTGCTAAAATATCACAAAAGGAGATGGGGGGTTTTATTGATTTTACCGTTATTTAACTAGGCAAGTCAGTTAAGAACAAATTCTTATTTTCAATGACAGCCTAGGAACAGTGGGTTAACTGCCTTGTTCAGGGGCAGAACAACAGATTTTTACCTTGGGGATTTGATCTTGCAACCTTTCGGTTACTAGTACAACGCTCTAACCACTAGACTACCTGCTGCCCCGAGGTGCAGAATAAGGAATCATCTTTTTGGTTTCTGTCATGGTAGGATGCAAATGTAGTATTGGTAGAGTTCATTTTGCAAGGCCCGGTGCCCCGTATGGGTGGAGATTTTGTTTATGGAATGGTCTAAAATGAGCAAATGCCACCCATCCGGGGCACCGGGCAATGTAAAATAAACTCGCCCATTGAAAAGGCTGCCATGTTCTCTCCACAGTGCCACCAATCGGTCTTCCATCACCTTGGTCCACAAAGTGCGTGTTGTTTTTCTCTTCACCACACACACACACACACACACACAGACATATTATTTTTTGGGGGGGGGAAGTCTGTTAGGACTTGCCAAAGAAAAATGATAGCAACATGGTCCAATCCTATCAATACTCAAATTCCAGTATGAAAGCTGCCCAGTATTGAAGTAGACCTATTCCCCATGTCCTGCAAACTACAGAAGTATTTATTTTTGATATATCTCAATGAAATCAGCGCTCTCCATCACTTCAGCAGAGCCCTATCAACTGGCATGAGGATGGCAGACATGGGTCTAGTGGTTGGTAAAGATATCCAGGCTAATGTGCCGTCAAGTGCTTTGAGAGTCAGGTTATTCTCGAGAGACTCGGCAGGCTGTGCCCAAAAAAAAAAGAAGAAAAAAAAGAGCGCAATTCAAGCAAATCTTTTTATGTCACTGCCAAGTTCAGGCCAATTGAAGCACCACTTACAGAAACTGTGAGCAAATCGAGAAAGCCTGAGAGGCCACTTTAAACGAGCAGTCTAAGTGTCAGCAGTCATGCCTGGGCACCCTGAGTTAACACACACGGGTAAGGTAGACAGCCTATTCTGAAGAAAAAAAAAAAACACAAAAAAACTCAGAAGGGATTCTCGTCAATGAAAGCATGTGGAGGATGTTGCACTAACATTGTATTTTGTAAAATTACTGTACATCTGGCAGCATCCAAATTAAATATATTATTGTTGGGACTAAGAAACAAAAAGACCAAAGCAACCACCAATCAAATTTCCATTTCCCAGAATCCAGCATGGTAAACACAAATGGCTAACAGTTGAAAAAGAAAAACATCTACTAAACATGATCTAAACATAATCCCAAAGACCCAAACCCTACACTTTTTAGACCAAACACGTACGCAACACTTCTAATGAGGTCGAAAGCAAAAGAAACATGTAACCCACTTCCAAGGGTGCTTCCGGTGTATACGGTGAAAAACACTGCTGCTTCTTTATGGGACCAAACTCTTCCAAAACTATTTTTTTTTTTTTACGTTTTCAAAGTGTAATACAAAGATCAGCCCGTAAATGGAGGCAGCTGAAGGCTGAATCCTGTGAGGGTGAAAGAGTCAATTGACAGACTTGTTGGTGAATGTTTGGCCAGCCTAGCTATAAAATTAGCTGGTTATCTACCTTGAATGGAAATAACAGAAACACTTAACCGCTAAAAAATATGGACTCCGGTAGAAATCTACGCAGTGGTGAGAAAAGCATGGAGCCAAATTGATCAAAGAAAGAAAGTGCCAATAGCATGGCTAATCTCATGGAGATAAGGAGCCTAGCTACAAAGATGGATTATTATTTTTTTATAAAATGAAGGTGAGTATTGAAAAAGGACTGAATAGTAAAGTAGACAGCTTACATGCATCTTTGGAGAAAGCCATTCAGCATAATCATACAGCTATCCTGACTCAACTGGAGAATAATAACAAGCAGCTACAAGACCGCATAGCTCTTGAAGTTGGACTTCTGGAGTCCCGTGTCTATCATAGTGGCAGGACTGCCAGCTGATGAAAAAGAGGACCTAATCTCCAAAGTGAACCAGTTGATATCGGTTGGTCAAGGCTGCAAAACAGGTGATTGCAGATGAGAGGATGAGGGAGAGGGGTAAAGGTTTCCGGGGTTGTGAAGGTGGAGTCTGTCCGTGGAGGACAAAGTAGCTCTGTTATAGGAAAAACAAAAGCTTGCGAGGCCATCCTGATCATGACAAAGTCTTCCTTCGATCGGCCAAGTCCCACACCGATCGCCTTCTAGAACTGCTCTTCAAGACGCTCCTGGGGGAAATAACAGGAGGAAAAGACTATTTCGTCATGGGAAGCGGACCGGTCGTGAAACGAGATCAACCAGAGAGACATGTATTTGTATGGACACAACAGAAAAACGAATGTGAGTGCCCCTTGGGGCTCTGGGGGAGTGGGAATGTGTGTAAAGTTGAGTGTTTTCATGCTAACCCAGTCCACATGGGTTAGAGATACATCCTCCTTCTATAGTAATTTGTTAAGTCAAGTATACCTATATTCAGAAGCAGATGCTATTTACATACAGTGGGGAGAACAAGTATTTGATACACTGCCGATTTTGCAGGTTTTCCTACTGACAAAGCATGTAGAGGTCTGTAATTTTTATCATAGGTACACTTCAACTGTGAGAGACGGAATCTAAAACAAAAATCCAGAAAATCACATTGTATGATTTTTAAGTAATTAATTAGTATTTTAATGCATGACATAAGTATTTGATACATCAGAAAAGCAGAACTTAATATTTGGTACAGAAACCTTTGTTTGCAATTACAGAGCTCAAACATTTCCTGTAGTTCTTGACCAGGTTTGCACAGACTGCAGCAGGGATTTTGGCCCACTCCTCCATACAGACCTTCTCCAGATCCTTCAGGTTTCGGGGCTGTCGCTGGGCAATTACGGACTTTCAGCTCCCTCCAAAGATGTTCTATTGGGTTCAGGTCTGGAGACTGGCTAGGTTACTCCAGGACCTTGAGATGCTTCTTATGGAGCCACTCAGTTGCCCTGGCAGTGTGTTTCAGGTCGTTGTCATGCTGGAAGACACAGCCACGACCAATCTTCAATGCTCTTACTGAGGGAAGGAGGTTGTTGGCCAAGATCTCGCGATACATGGCCCCATCCATCCTCCCCTCAATACAGTGCAGTCGTCCTGTCCCCTTTGCAGAAAAGCATCCCCAAAGAATGATGTTTCCACCTCCATGCTTCACGGTTGGGATGGTGTTCTTGGGGTTGTACTTATCCTTCCTCCAAACACGGCGAGTGGAGTTTTGACCAAAAAGCTCTATTTTTGTCTCAGACCACATGACCTTCTCCCATTCCTCCTCTGGATCATCCAGATGGTCATTGGCAAACTTCAGACGGGCCTGGACATGCTTGAGCAGGGGGACCTTGCGTGCGCTGCAGGATTTTAATCCATGACGGCGTAGTGTGTTACTGATGGTTTTCTTTGAGACTGTGGTCCCAGCTCTCTTCAGGTCATTGACCAGGTCCTGCCGTGTAGTTCTGGGCTGATCCCTCACCTTCCTTATGATCATTGATGCCCCACGAGATGAGATCTTGCATGGCGCACCAGACCGAGGGTGATGGACCGTCATCTTGAACTTCTTCCATTTTCTAATAATTGCGCCAACAGTTGTTGCCTTCTCACCAAGCTGCTTGCCTATTGTCCTGTAGCCCATCCCAGCCTTGTGCAGGTCTACAATTTTATCCCTGATCTTGGCCATTGTGGAGAGGTTGGAGTCTGTTTGATTGAGTGTGTGGACAGGAGTCTTTTATACAGGTAACGAGTTCAAACAGTTAATACAGGTAATGAGTGGAGAACAGGAGGGATTCTTGAAGAAAAACTAACAGGTCTGTGAGAGCCGTAATTCTTACTGGTTGGTAGGTGATCAAATACTTACATAAAAATCATACAAATGTGATTTTCTGGATTTTTGTTTTAGATTCCGTCTCTCAGTTGAAGTGTACCTATGATTTAAAAAATGACAGACCTCTACATGCTTTGTAAGTAGGAAAACCTGCAAAATCGGCAGTGTATCAAATACTTGTTTTCCCCACTGTTTGTGGGGATCTTAACAAAAATTGGGAGGTTAGATGACTATATAAATTATATTGATGATATTACATGGCCTGTTGCTTTGGATTACTTTGTTAATCATCATGGGGAAACCCTATTAGAATTCCATCGGGACTAACATTTGTATAATTAAAGGAAGGATATGCCCGTTAAGCAATAACTTTACATCCATACAGTATCTGTCAAAGGAAAAGCTGTGATGGACTTCATAGTTGCCATCCACGACTGTCTAGAAACTTGCTTGGCATTTAAGGTGTTCTCCTACACAGGTGGTTGAAGAATGCAGATGTTTTGACTTAAACTGGAGAGAAAAAGTAGACTTCCTGATTACTCTTATCCATGATATTTTCTGGTTGGCCACAAACTTTCTCAGCCAGGTATTACTGTGAATCATTCGGAGCAAACGATACAGGCTTAAATGTAATTAAAGAAACGTGTCCAATTACTTTCTATTAGAGGTCGACCAATTAAATTGGAGTGGCCGATTAATTAGGGACGATTTCAAGTTTTCATAACAATCGGAAATCGTTTTTTTTTTTTTACACCTTTATTTAATCTTTATTTAACTAGGCAAGGAACGGTGGGTTAACTGCCTCATTCAGGGGCAGAACGACAGATTTGTACCTTGTCAGCGCAGGGATTCAATCTTGCAACCTTACGTTTAACTAGTCCAATGCTCTAACCACCTGCCTCACGAGGAGCCCGCCTGTTATGCGAATACAGTAAGAAGCCAAGGTAAGTTGCAAGCTAGCATTAAACTTAATCAATCATAATCACTAGTTATAACTACACATGGTTGATGATATTACTAGTTTATCTAGCATGTCCTGCGTTGCATATAACCGATGCAGTGCGCATTCATGAAAAAGGACTTGTTGCTCCAACGTGTACCTAACCATAAACACCAATGCCTTTCTTAAAATCAATACAGAAGTATATATTTTTAAACCTGCATATTTAGCTAAAAGAAATCCAGGTTAGCAAGTCATATTAACCAGGTGAAATTGTGTCACTTCTCTTGCGTTCATTGCACGCAGAGTCAGGGTATATGCAACAGTTTGGGCCGCCTGGCTCATTGCGAACTAATTTGCCTGAATTTTACATAATTATGACATAACATTGAAGGTTGTGCAATGTAACAGGAATATTTAGACTGATGGATGCCACCCGTATTTCACTGAAAGAATAAAACGTCTGGTTTTCGAGATGATAGTTTCCGGATTTAACCATATTAATGACCGAAGACTCGCATTTCTGTGTGTTAATATGTTATAATTAAGTCTATGATTTGATAGAGCAGTCTGACTGAGCAATGGTAGGCACCAGCAGGCTCATAAGCATTCATTCAAACAGCAGTTTCATGCGTTTTGCCAGCAGCTCTGCTGTTTATGACTTCAAGCCTATCAACTCCCGAGATTAGGCTCGTGTAATGATGTGATGTGAAATGGCTAGCTATTAGTGTTTCAAAAGTCACTCGCTCTGAGACTTGGAGTAGTTGTTCCCCTTGCTCTGCATGGGTAACGCCGCTGCGAGGGTGGCTGTTGTCGTTGTGTTCCTGGTTCGAGCGCAGGTAGGAGCGAGGAGAGGTACAGAAGCTATACTGTTACACTGGCAATACTAAAGTCAAAGATATATGAAATACACATGGTATAGAGACAAATAGTCCTATAATAACTACAACCTAAAACTTCTTACCTGGGAATATTGAAGACTCATGTTAAAAGGAACCACCGGCTTTCATATGTTCTCATGTTCTGAGCAAGGAACTGAAACGTTAGCTTTCTTACATGGCACATATTGCACTTTTACTTTCTTCTCCAACACTTTGTTTTTGCATTATTTAAACCAAATTGAACAAGTTTCATTATTTATTTGAGGCTAAATTTATTTTATTGATGTATTATATTAAGTTAAAATAAGTGTTCATTCAGTATTGTTGTAATTGTCATTATTACAAATACATTTATTTTATTTAAAATCGGCCGATTAAATCGGTATCAGTTTTTATTTTATTTATTATCCTCCAATAAATCGGTATCGCTGTTGAAAAATCATTTAAAAATCGGTCGACCTCTACTTTCTATGTTCTAAAATGGCGTGTAGAGCTCTGGTGAAACTCATCGAAACCCTGCAAAGATTCCAAGAAACAACATTTGATTTTGATGTGTGGTATGAAAAATTGTGATATCATATACACTGAAATGCGGGGAAAAAAATTAAAATAAAGAATAGACCCAAGTCCAGGAAAGATTACAAGCCTTATTGGAATAACTAGTTATCTATGGTCAGTAAAATTCTGACCACACCGCTTGCGTCGCACGCGTGAGCATTGCAAAATAAAAGTACACATACATGCTATTCAATCATTGCACTCACACCGCTCGCCTCTTGCATAGTCTGGCGCTACAATAGAACTTGGTTCTATTTGTGACGTTTGACGGCCTGCAAGTCCCGTCTCTCCCATCTCCTCATTGGTTTTTGAGGAGCATATACCCATGTGGGTGATTGAAAGATCGACTGGAGTGTGGACCTCAGTTTGAGGTGGTAATGAACCTTAAAGTTGGTTGCCAACCGCCATATGAAGGCCAAAGAAGAAGAAGCCTGAAGGAGGAGAGATTACTAGAAACTAACTAACCCTTTTAACTGTGGATTAATTGTCAGAGTAGATGACCTTGTGCATTTCAGGTAAAATAATAACCAAATGTTTAAATCCCAGGACAAATTAGCTAGCAACAGCAAGCTAGCTAGCTAAATTGCCATCAATGTTTAATGCTTTTCGACCTGTCACCAAATTAATATAATTGGTTCAGAGTTTGTTTTGATATTTCAACCTGCGTGTCCTGATTGCGCCTGGGGTGGGTGGACAAAAATCAACATGCGGGCGTAGGCGTGCGAGCGGTCTGGTCAGCATGTCATACACAAAGCTGAATACGTATTTTTACAGTGTAAAGACAGAAATACAAGAGAACATTTTAGGAAGGAATTTAAGAAAAACCAGCATGTTTGATTAAAGACTGCCTATTCAAACGGAGATATCAGAGAGGGCAGTTATTACACCTTGAAGAGATTTCTTTTCTACCTTTATTCAGTTAAGAACAAATTCTTACTTTCAATGACGGCCTAGGAACAGTGGGTTAACTGCCTGTTCAGGGGCAGAACGACAGATTTTTTTTTTTGCCTTGTCGGCTTGGGGATTCGATCTTGCAACCTTTCAGTTACTAGTCCAACGCTCTTACCATTAGACTACCTGCCGCCACAGTTACAGGAATCCTCAACAGTTTGAGCCAAATAAATAAGTTAGGACCAAAACGACATGAGAAAATTCCAATGAAAGTCAGGGAAGAGCAGGGGGGGTTTGAACTCTGATATTACACAGGTACTTAAGGACTGGGAGAAGTGGTTTGCTAGTTTGTTCTTGGGTAACAAAAATGTGGCATATTTTGAGGAAGAATTGTATTAAGACATATGTTCCCTGAGAACTAAATTGCAATGTTAAAACCCGCTGATCAACACAGAGGTGGAAAAAGTACACAATTGTCATACTTGAGTAAAAATAAAGATATCTTAATATAAAATAACTCAAGTAAAAGTCTAAAAGGTATCAGATTTGAAATGCACTTAAGTGGTGAAAAAAAAATACTTAAGTAAAAGTAGAATTCCTTAAATTAAATACATTTAACAAACCAGACAGCACAATTTCCTTTTTTATTACTTTTGACAGCCAAGGGCACACTCCAAAACAATTTACAAAGGAAGCGTTTATGTTTAGTGAGTCCGCCAGATCAGAGGCAGTAGAGATGACCAGGGACGTTCTCTTGATAAGTGTGTGAACTGGACCCTTTTCCATGTACTGCTAAGCATTCAAATTGTAATCAGAACTTTTGATTGTCATGTATGGAGTAAAAAGTACATTATTTTCTTTAGAAACGTAGTGAAGTACTAGTAAAGTACAAAAACCCACAAAAATTACTTAAGTAGTACTTCACACCACTGAACACACAGTGGATTCGGAAAGTATTCAGACCACTTGACTTTTTCCACATTGTTAAGTTACAGCCTTATTCTAAAATGGATTTAAAAATAAAATCATAATCCTCAGCAATCTAGACACAACACACTATAATGACTAAGCAAAAACTTTCGCAAAAGCATTAATAGAAATGCCTTTACAAAAGTTCAGACCCTTTGCTATGACACTCAAAACTGAGCACAGGTGTATCCTGTTTCCATTGATCATCTTTGAGAAGTTTCTACATCTTGGAGTCCATCTGTGGTAAATTAGCATTGATTGGACATGATTTGGAAAGGCACACACCTGTCTATGTAAGGTGCCACAGTTGACAGTGCATGACAACCCAAGCCATGAGCTCAAAGGAATTGTCCGTTAAGAGTTCGGAGACAGGATTGTGTCGAGGCACAGATCTGGGAAAGGGTGCAAAAAACATTCTGCAGCATTGAAGGTCCCCAAGACCACAGTGGCCTCAATCAATCAATGGAAGAAGTTTGGAACCACTAAGACTCTTCCTAGAGCTGAACGCCCAGCCAAACTGAGCTATCGGGGGAGAAGGGCCTTGGTCATGGAGGTGACCAAGAACATGATGGTCACTGTGACAGAGCTCTAGAGTTCCTCTGTGGAGATGGAAGAAACTTCCAGAAGGACAACCATCTCTGCAGCACTCCTGGCCAGATGGAAGCTACTCCTCAGGAAAGGCCCATGACAGCCCGCTTGAAGCTTGCCAAAAATCATCTAAAGAATCTCATACCATGAGAAACAAGATTCTCTGGGCTGATGAAGCCAAGATTGAACTCTATTGCCTGAACGCCAAGCATCATAAGTCTATAGTTAATTCCATTCTTAAATCTTCAAAACAATGTGACTGAATTATAGAGGCATACGTTTATGAAATAGTCTATAAAATGATATTCATCCATCCTCAACAATAGGCTAATTACCTTTTGAGAATCAAAACATTCTAGTGGAAGAACAAAATGGTTTTGGTAAATCCAGAGCCTCTATAGATCATATCTTCTCCGTCTGTACAATAATCAGACATAGATTACACAAAGCCTAAGTAATATTTTAGCCTATAGTTTAAGACAGGGGTTGATGGGAAATTGTATCATGCAATCCAGTCTCTTTACGAAGCACCAATTTTTTTGTGTGCGTGTTAATGAATATCGTACAGATTGGTTTCCCAAAGGTAAAGTGACTATGCATGGATAATAAACAGTAGCAGCAGCATAAAAATGGGGGCTGGGGTGGGGACTAGAGGTCGACCGAATAAGATTTTTCAAAGCCGACACCGATTATTGGAGGATCAAAAAAGCCAATACCGATTAATCAGAAAAAATACAAAAAATTAATAATGACAAGTAAATAATGAAACATGTTCAATTTGGTTTAAATAATGCAAGTCTTCAATATTCCCAGGTAAGACGTTTTAGGTTGTAGTTATTATAGGACTATTTCCCTCTATACCATTTGTATTTCATTTACCTTTGACTATTGAATGTTCTTGTAGGCACTTTAGTATAGCTTCCTTCCCTCTCCTCGCTCCTCCCTGGGCTTGAACCAGGAACACAACGACAACAGCCACCCTCGAAGCAGCGTTACCCATGCAGAGCAAGGGAAACAACCACTGCAAGGCTCAGAGCGAATGACGATTGAAACGCTATTAGCGCGCTAACTAGCCGGTCATTTCACTTCGGTTACACCAGCCTAACGCACGAAAGTGCAGTTTGAATTAATGTTTACGCACCTACTTCTGCCTACCACCGCTCAGTCAGATACTTAGATACTTGTATGCTTAGTCAGATTATATGCAACGCAGGACACGCTAGATAATATCATCAACCATGTGTAATTAACTAGTGATTATGATTGTTTTTTATAAGAAGTTTAATGCTAGCTAGCAACTTACCTTGGCTTACTGCATTCGCGTAACAGGCAGCCTCCTTGTGGAGGCAGGTCGTTATTACGTTATAATAGTTAACTGTAAGGCTGCAAGATTGGTTCCTCTGAGCTGACATGGTGAAAATATGTCGTTCTGCCCCTGAACGAGGCAGTTAAGCATTTTTTTTTTACCGCCTGCCATGCGGTAGCAGAGAGAACAGTCTATGACTAGGGTGGCTGGAGTCCTCAGCAATTTTTTGGACCTTCCTCTGACACCACCAGGTATAGAGTTCCTGGATGGCAGAAAGCTTGGCCCCAGCGATGTACTGGGCCGTACACACTACCCTCTGCAGTGTCTTGCGGTCGGAGGCCGAGCAGTTGCCATACCAGCCGGTGATGCAACCAGTCAGAATGCCCTCGATGGTGCAAATGCTTCAGAGTTCAAAAGTCACATGAACAATAACTGTTCAGAGGAGACTAAATGAATTTGTATTTATTATGGATCCCCATTAGCTGCTGCTTTACTCTTCCTGGGGTCCAGCAAAATTAAGGTAGTTTATACCATTTTAAAACATTAAAATACATTCACAGATTTCACAACACACTGTGTGCCCTCGGGCCTCTACTCCACCACATATCTACATTACTAAATCCATGTGTATGTATAGTGCATATGTTATTGTATGTGTGTGTGTACATGCATGTGTCTGTGCCTATGTTTGGGTTGCTGCACAGTCCCCGCTGTTCCATAAGGTATTTTTAAATCTGTTATTTTTTTTATTTATCAAATTTTACCGCTTGTGTCAGTTACTTGATGTGGAATAGAGTTCCATGTAGTACTGTGTGCCAGGCCTTCATGGTCAAATTGCTGCAAAGAAACCACGACTAAAGGACACCAATAAGAAGAGACTTGCTTGAGCCAAGAAACACAAGCAATGGACATTAGACCAGTGGAAATCTGTCCTTTGGTCTGATGGGTCCAGATTTTTGGTTGCAACTGTCGTGTCTTTGTGAGACGCGTAGTAGATGAACAAATGACCCCCGTATGTGTGGTTCCCACCGTGAAGCATGGAGGTGGTGTGATGGTGCTTTACCGATGACACTGTCAGTGACTTATTTAGAATTCAAGGCACACTTAACCAGCACGGCTACCGCAGCATTCTGCAGCGATAGGCCATCCCATCTGGTTTGCGCTTAATGGGACTATCATTTGTTTTTCAAAGGACAAACACACCTCCAGAGTAATGTTTTCTTCACCTCAAACCGCAAGCAAAGTCTGTTTTTACATCCATTGAGAATGACAACAGTTCCACAGTGTATTTGAAAAACAACTGTGTGAAAAAGGACAAATGTCATGCTCTGATCCAGTGGAAACGCCGTAAAATAGACCTACCCAATTACTTCGTATCCGTTGCGCAAATAGTCTACAGCTGTGTCTGTCCTGAGCTTACTGCTGTGGGAAACTGAGGGCACAGAATATTTTATAGTGTTGCAAGTTTGCTAGCATGAGCTTCAGGCCAGATCCAAGTTAATAGCCACATGACAATGATTGAGATAAAGATGTTATCATAAATTAAACCTTTCCACGAAAATGTGCCTATGAAAACCATAACTGGCACGCAGATCGGTAGAAATGGTAAGATAAATTGGCATGTCACGTGATAAAGGTCGCCGACTCCTCGTGTAGCCTATTACCGATAACTTCAGGAGAGTAACCGCAGAATCTGCAAACGCCAGTAGGAGGATGGTCAGGTTAGGTTTATCTTGATCTCTGGCTCCCTCAAGTAATGTATGTCTTATTTTAAACAATGAGCGTAAAGCATCAGACAAGCTCAATGCATTTATAGTTCATTTTATTAAAATACATAGGGTGTGTCTTCATGGAGAAATACACATTTGAGAAATTTGACCAATCGATTGGTCGAAAGAACAGATGACTTTCGGTTGAATAAGATCATTCTTTGGTTCGGGACAGCCCTCAATTTTAGACAAAGCCTTTTCAAAACAAAACAAAAAAATAGGGCCACCTCCTCCGATAACCAGCGCAATTCTGACAAAACTATGATAAATATGTCAGCAGTGTAAAAAGTGTTTTGAACACCAAATGTCAGGTTTGTCTGACTCCAAAAGGCATGGGACGAACCCTCTCTAACCCACAATGAAGTGGCCAACGCACTGACGTCCAGGCTTGTCATGAATAGAACCATCCTGCACATTATAGGCATTAAATATCTGCATTTAGCAGAGAATCTTGCTATAGGCCTATATCCACAAACAGCATCTTTGTTGTAAATATACCCAATAGATTTGTCAAAATATAGCATAACTAGATCATTTGATAGCATGGTCAAAGACCAAAGCGAGCATCAAAGCTATTTTGGTGTCTCTCCTCCGTATTTCTTCTGAAGCTCCAAAGTTTGTGTGCTCAAAGCCCGAATGAGAGCGAGCTGCTAGAAAAACAGGGCACGTCCTCTTTAATAAGCCTAATTTAAGATTCAATTACAATACCTCTGAAGAACATTAAGTTCCAAATTAGACATTTACTGTAGGCTTGTCAGTGACAGAATCTCAATCTGATGGAGACAGCGGGTATGAGGTGGTAAATACACAAAGAAGCGTCTATCTGAAACCTATTTTCTACACTGGTGTGAGGTAGAAATTGTATTCAAATTTTTTCCACATTACAATAAGACAACGGTGCTTTGAAACAGATTTTTAGAGCAGGTTGTCACAGGGCAGGCCTGACCAGTGCACGCACGCGCACATGCTCCCACGGAGGTAAATAGCTGGCTGATGGTGGGATCAGGCACATGGCTAATCTGCATGTGTGAAGGTCAGGGCTCAACCACTATGGGAGGTGAGACCACATAATGGGCTCCCTGCCAAAAAGCAGGATCACATCACTAGATAAATAAAGCAAGCAGCCAGTGTTAGAGATTTCATTAAACAATGTAAACAGAACACAATCCTGAATCCTACCCCACACCATTACTGAAGGGATTAAGAAATTAGGCAAGAACACAGTAGACATCTCTATTTACATCAGCAGTGGAAATACACACATTTGATAGATGGTAAGAACCAATCAGATGCAATATTATGTAAACTAGGCAGTAGCTGTCAAATGTCACTCCAATTCTCAAAACTTCCGAAGTGCCCTCCGAAGTGCAAGATGTATACTAGCCAAATATTGGACTACAGGAGCCTAACGTTACTCCTTAGTCCAAGGACCTTACATGTTCTGTTTAAAGTGAGAATTGGCGCTGGAAGCCAAAACAGCGAAATACTCTTAAGTTAAAATGGGAATCGAGTCTTAATTGCGGTATTGTTCTAGAAACATAAATCCCTCTACTTTCACAATAATTTCATAAATGCAAAATACACATACTATACACTGTTTTAACAGAGTTGCAGCCGACAGTATTGTCCACTGCCAACACGTTTGTGGTGTATGTCTGCCATTTACACACAGGTGTTCGGGGGACTCAGAGACAGCCAATTAGCACATTACGTTTCCTGTAAACAAGCGCTATAACATGGAAATATAGCCATGTGTGAACCTTAACCCTAAAAATGTGTGTATCAATTTAATGTATTATTCTTTGTCAATATATGAAAGGTCCTTATGCTACCAAAACCGTACACACCGGCGATGCGTGTCAATATCCAGACCACGCGTCACAGCTCTTAATACAGAAGACGCCTTCCTCCAATGACTTACGTAATGGAACTGAAAGTCATGATCAAGAGCTAGCTGGACACCAGCTATTGAAATCTCTTGATTGAACCAATTGATTGCAACATGGGAACATAGCTAGCTACTAGCATAATATATTCCTTAAAGGCGTCGGCAACTCTTTATGAACAATATGGGCCAAGGAGCATATCTAGCTAGCCAACGCGAGGCCCTCAAACTAGTGTTACAAAGCTAAATGTTATCAGGCTATGCTATAGCTAGCATATAACAATTTAGAGTGTATAATAAATAGTTCGCTGGATATCAACAAACGAATGCTAGCGTTAGCTAGTAAGAATTGTGCTTGTTCAACATACGTTGATATGCTTTTTGAGATTTTAAATGGATACTTCAATATCTCAGCAGTTGCATACATTCTGACCGGACTAGCTAGATAGAGCCAGCCTTGCTAGCTAGCCAGTCAATGCTAGTTAGAATGCTCCTTGGTTTTTAAGCAAGCGGAACATTAGATGGAAGGGTCGACGATATTTTTTTTAAGTCCCCAAGTTAAATTGCAAATAATGTTTTTAAATTAAATCAGCACGCGAATGTATAAGTTTACTTGGAACTATGTATAGCTAAAGTGGTTTTAAAATGTTGGAGCATAAACTAGGACGCAAACTAACTGAAATTGATCACTGTTGTCCCCAACCGGAAGCCACATTTAATGCCAACTTCAAGCAGCCGTAAACATAAGTTTGCTAACTGCCCATATGGCTGCTGAATTCATAAAATGACAACGTGGATGTTATCTCCGCCTGCATGTGTATATATTATACAGTAGAATGTTAGGTACTGTAATGTAGCTACACAAATATACAGCCAGACTCAGAGAAAATCTCTCATCCTAGCCGCACTGGCTGACATATTGGCATAACCTTCGCTAACTTGTCTCTCTGACCATAGCTACATAGCTAGGGTAACGTTATAACTACAAAACCGCCTGGAAAGCGTAGTTAGTTTGGCAAATTAGTTTTAAAAAAGTGACATATGAATGTATAATTTACCTGTGATCTGCCGCTTCCTTGTCCGTTGTTTCCAGGGCTCATGGCAGGGTGATTTCTTTGTTGTCCTCCCCAAACATGTGTAACTGAACCGTATTGGGGGTTTATGTCTTTGGTCAGCCCCATGCTTGATTGTTGTTGAGCAGAGGGATTAGTGTAATCTTGATAGCCACCGCCATAGCCCCGCATCATAGGACTCGGGGATGTCAGTAGCTGGTTTAGAGTTGGGGTAGCCCCCGAAGGATGTTGCTGAGTTTGCCCTGGAAATCTCTGAAACCCTCCAACATTAGCACCACCAGAAGAGGCAGCGGCCATGGCAGCTTTGCTATGATTAGCAGCAGCCGTGTTGCTGCCTAGGCCCATCATGTTGTTCCCCTGCCGAGAGGGACTCATCATCCCATATCCACTGTTACCGTAGCCAGGTCGGTAAGTCGCGTAGTGGTTGTACGGGTTGTTGTGGTACCCTTCGTGGGAGTTTTGTTGAACTTGATCCATATTCTGTTGTACCGAATGCATTATCCCAGACCCAGGGCTTTGTTGTCCGCCATGTTGATCAAAGCAAGGCCCTCCTTTACCATTTCCATAATAACTATTAAACTCCGAAACCGAGCTGGTACCACCTTGGGACGGGTTGATGTTATTTGTTGGTCCCGAACTGGCATGCTCGTACCTGCTGTCCAACCGGTCTTCCGTTTTGCTCGGTTGGTCGTCCTCATTTTTATTCAGCATTTCCTGTTGCTGATGGCGTTCGACTGTATTCCCTAAAACAACATTCCCTTTTCCTCCATGTTGGCGGGTTCCACTTTCCCCATGTTGGCGGTTTCCACTTTCTCCATGTAGCGACTGCTGGTTGTTGTTCTGAATTTGGCGTTGTTGGTGCTGAAGGAATTGGTTGAATGGCTGTTGCTGAGGAGGTGTGTGGTGGAGAGATGGAGTATCTTCACCACCAACATTTTTCACTT
Source organism: Oncorhynchus kisutch (assembly GCF_002021735.2). NCBI lineage: Eukaryota > Metazoa > Chordata > Actinopteri > Salmoniformes > Salmonidae > Oncorhynchus > Oncorhynchus kisutch. Next base: position 11,494,403 of record NC_034194.2, read on the forward strand.
TATGACTAACAAACATTCCCGTCTCCATGCTAGAATTTGAAGTCGAAAAAGACGCCGATCTAGAATCTCTACTTTCCTTCTCACGTGGATTCGAATCGTTGTTTGCAGGAGAAGCTCGAGCTCTACTGGTCGGGTTCAGTTCATGGCGTTCTACATTATTCATAGCATGAACGCTAGTCCCATTTCCTACCCCAAGCACAGCTCCACCAACTACTCCAGACTTGCCAGATTTCAAATCTTGACTCAAGCTACTAGCTAAATTCGACCTTTTCTTACCATTTGATGTTGGGGCTGTTGCCACTTGTGCGGCCATGATCAAGTCCACATCTCAGGCATAAAGTCCAGTCGAGCTAGCAAGCTAACTGGCTAATGAAAAAAAAGAGGAAGAAAAGCAGAACACAAAAGAAGCCAGACAGCTAACGTTAGCTAACAAGAAAACGACGTTAGCGTAAAATGAAAAAGCGCAAGAGTATCGAATATCCGCATAAATACCGTCTTTTAGAGCAAGCTCATGTTATACGTTTTCAGACAGACATGAAACTTTTTTCCTTCCATGTCTAACCCGGATACAGGCAAATGCCTTTTCTCTCCGAAGCCCCTAGCCCAGCATGGCATCAGCGAAAACAGCGAGCGTTGAGAATCAAGGGCTCTAGCCAACGATGGTGGATAAATGAAGATGTCTACTCAAGCAGTTTACCGTTTGAAAAAATGGTCAAGGTTCCTGTCTGTGTAAGTGGGTGTTCCTTCTCTCGCGTGAGCATGCTTTCCCACGTGAGACCAATGGTGGAGTTCGGTTTGCATGGCCAGGTGTCACGGGTGGGTGGAGATGTCTTGTAATGACAGGGGTGAAAGTAAGGCAAAATACATATCAGGGTAAGCCATACTGGTAAAACATCAAATCAAATCCAACTTTGTCACATGCTCTGAATACAACAAGTGTAGACCTTACTGTGAAATGATTACTTACAAGCCCTTATTCAACAGTGCAGTTCAAGAAGAGTTAAGAAAATATTTACCAAATAAATGAAAGTAAAAAGTAACACAATAAAATAAGGGGGCTATGTACAGGGGGTACCGGTACTGAGTCAGTGTGCGGGGGTACAGGTTAATTGAGTTCATTTGTCCATGTAGGTAGGGGTGAAGTGACTATGCATTGATATTAAATAGTGAGTAGCAGCAGTGTACAAAACAAATGGAAGGGGGGTCAATGTAAATCCTCCGGTGGCCATTTGATTAATTGCTCAGCAGTCTTATGGCTTTGGGGTAGAAGCTGTTAAGGAGCCTTTTGGTCATAGACCTGGCACTCCGGTACCGCTTGCTGTGCGGTAGCAGAGAAAACAGTCTATGACTTGGGTGACTGGAGTCTCTGACAATTTTATGGTCTTTCCTCTGACACCGCCTATTATATAGGTCCTGGATGGCAGGAAGCTTGGCCCCAGTGATGTACTGGGCTGTACACACTACCCTCTGTAGCGCCTTACGGTCAGATGCCAAGCAGTTGCCATACCAGGTGGTGATGCAACCAGTCAGCTCTCGACATGAGCCTTTCACAATAATTAAAACTAAATGTCAAGAAAACTATAAGCTATTACACCATTATTTAGAATTACCACATGTCAGAGACATGAAAAATGGACTTAAACGGGTGGTATACCAACCTACGAGCCAAAATGCAATGTGCCAATTGCCAAATGTCATTACACTTTTTGGTGTTTGGTGTACAAGATGTCTCTTTCCATTCACCACTGTTTAGAGGCTGGAGATATTTTGTGAGTGGATGAATGCGCGCGTGTAGCCTAGTAAAGGAGCCCATTTTATTTATTTTATTAAACTATTATTTAACTAGGCGAGTCAGTTTAGAACAAATTCTTATTTATAATGACAGCCTACCAAAAGGCAAGTGATTGTTTGAGAATCTGATGATCTGAACATCATGACTTATTGTGGCATAAACACAACCAAAGGTAATACATACAAGTTAAAGCTACAATATGTAACTTTTTGGCGACCCAACCAAATTCACATAGAAACGTATGTTATAGCTCTGTCATTTATTGAAAGCAAGTCTAAGAAGCGGTAGATTTGTTCTATGTAAGGTACTTCCATGCTTCCCGTTCTTAAGTGTCGTTTTTGTGAAACTGAAATGCACAATTTGAATGCCTGAATTGGAAAACAAGGAATGGATCCTAATGTATTTCACACTATCATACCAGGTGGAATTTAAATGTTTACCAAAAAAGTGTCGGGGTAAACGCGTTGAATCCCATATTACCCCTTTAATCATCAGTAGATGTATTAAATTAATTAGAAATAGGCCTGTGTTTGAGTATGAGAGGCACAGTCCTATTTTTGTGATGAATTGAGCCATTGTTTTTCCTGCTTTCTTTACAGTTTGTCTGATTGAATTCATTTCATATGTGGGACAATTGTTGACTGTAACGGTACTCATTCTTCTATATGCTATTATGTTATTAATAAAGTACAAGAATGGAAAGAAAAGGATCAACAGAAAAGGAAACAGGCCATATGAGAACGTCTGTGTGTTTCTACGTAGGCCTAAATGAGAGCGAATATACATGAGCGAATTGTTAGTCTGTGTGCAGATGAGGGATTGACTCACTTGAGGGACTCAGTGGCCTGTTCAAGGGGAATCGACTGGGCCCTCCCCCAGCAACGGCAGCAGCAGCCCAGTCAAGTCAAGCAGGGAAAGTGGGTCAGACAGAAAACCCCCAGAAAGCAGTACAGCACAGCTCTCAGTAACACACTGACACCACGCGCCTTGTATTTTTTGTACAAGAAAGGAAAAATTCTGCTCTAACACAGTAATTGTGAGTCAAATGCAAGAATATTCCCTTGATAGTGCACTACATTTGGCCAGTGTCCGGTCAAAAGTAGTGCACTATATACGTAATAGGGTGCCATTGGGGACGTACACAATGAAAAGAGCCAAATTTAAACACACCTTGCTATACAGACACTGGCCAGACCAATGTGTTAAATTTCAGGGTGGAGTAAATAACAGTTTTACAATTGATTTGTTTACTAGGATGGCTTCAGGTTTCTCAACATGCAGTGTATAAAAGAGTGACTGTGTTCCCAAATGTGTCTTGAAGACTGACCCCCTCAAGTTAAATTGATCCATTTTGTATGATATGTTACGAATTGAAATTCGTACAATACGTTACGAATTTGCAAAGTGTACAATATGTTACGAATTTGTCAAACGAATAACATGTTACAAAATTCAAATCGTTTTTGCAAACGTTAGTTATGCTAGGAGTTAAGTTTAGGGTTAGGGCAAGGGTTAGCTAAAAGGGTTATGGTTAGCTAACACACTAAGATATTTCAAATTAGTATGTAGTTGCTTATTAACTAAAATTATAAAGTTGTACGTGATGAGATTTGAATACGCAGTCTTTGGGTTGTTAGACGTTTGCGTTATACGCCCGCCTTAAGTAACCATCTGTCTTATGCAACCATACCAAATGTAACATATACTAATTTCAGTGTCCTGGATTTACATGTACTATGTTACGTCTAGTCTATGAGACCAGGCTGTGTATTTTCCATCCAAGTTCATGCCTATTTCACTGGATAAATGGAAGCAACCAAGGGCATCTTCGCAAACCTCTGACAGCAAATACTTTGTGGATGGAGGTAGAGATAAGAGTAAATCACACTTATTGATCTCAAATCGCAATGCATTGCTGAAATTATGCTAGTACAGAATATAATTACATAATATAGAATGTTACATTATAGGTCTCTCACTGCATAATTCCACCAACACCATAACACTATGATTCAACAAAATGTTGTGTCAACCTTGTGTTCAATGCTTTGCACATTAGCAATAACAGCTTATAATATGATTGCTTCAAACATCAACAAATCAGTGAAACCTATGGAACAAATCTAATGAGCAACAGCTGAACAGTGACTTTTCATAGTGGAAAGCATAATCATTCCCATTAATGCATAATAAGGCAGGGTCTATGCATGCAATTAGTCCATAAATGTATTATGATGTAAGGTTGAAGTACATAGAACAGAAACAGGGATGTAGCCTACTCAGCACTAACCATGTAACAAAGGAATTACACCATCTGCATCTCAAACAGCACCCTATTCCCTATATAGTGCCCTACTTTATGAACCCTGGTCAAAAGTAGTGCCTTACATAGAGAATAGACTCAGCCCATGACAAAATTATAATTTTCACCCATTGTCCATTACAGTCCAGTCTACTGCATAGAGAGCCTATTATAGTGTTAAAGGGGGACTATGTCATGAACCCTCTAAGTTCCATAAGGGGGCCAAAATGGCTCCCATTTTGGTCAGGGAGAATCCAAAACCAGCCTAATTGGAATTAATGGCAGTAGAGGCATTTCCAGCTTTTACTTTTGCAAGAAAATAAAAGTATGACATGATGTATCAGAAATTGTGTATGCTATGAGTGCTATTATATGATACAATATCAGAACTAGTTGCATTTACAAGTTGTCGAAGTCCAATCATCAACTGATTTCAGCCAGTGTATGGCTTTGGATTGTTTGAATAGAATGTTGGCATATTGGCAGTTAATAAAAAATAAAAACTAATTGGAATCATTCCTCTAAAACTGTTTGGCCAGTTAGCTAACACACATACACTGCAGATAAACTCTTCACATTCATTGTTTAACACAATATCTTATCACAGCACTGTCAAATCATAGTTTACCAACTCCTTGACCAACATGGCTGACCTTTGGACCATCATAAGAAGGTTCTAGTATCCTAATTCCCAATTCTATGGTCTACTGTCTGTGAGCATCATCACTTGACTCTTTCATATTGACCCTCTACCCCACAGCTACTTCTCGACCACCCAGACCCCTTTTATCACCCCACTTAAAGCATCCATGTGACAGCTGGCTTTTAATGAACAATTTCCCTGATGTGCCTTAGGTTGGAGCTGGCAGGGACCCAAGCAGGAATTGGTCTCTGGGTCTGGGTCTGAATTGGCACCCAATTCTCCACATACAGTAGTGCACTAGAAATGGAATAGGGTGCCATTTGGGATGTAGCCACAATGAGACGAGTGACACTGATTGCGTTTCCCCAAATTAAACCTCACCTGACCTTGGCAGAGGTAAATCATTAGTTCCCCGTTGTAATCATCACACGGCCGCAATTATACTCCATTGGACCTCCATTTGCATTTAAACGTAGCTCAGGCCACGCCAAAAAGAAAATACACGCTGACAATGTCAGAGAAACTCAGGGACAGTGGTTTGCAAGCCAAAGGGATTGCATGATTGGGGCATAGTTATACATACAGTACAGATAAGCAACCACAGAGCACATATTTTGTGGGCAACCCTTCTAAACAAGTCTACCTTACAACAACACTCTAATTTAAGAATATTCAACCATAGCGAGAGAGCCATTTGAGTTTACATTACTTGAAATGCAGCCGATAACCGAGAAAAAAAGATAATCAGGGAATTACTTGCATCATTAGTAATTAATTACTTTAGTAATAAGGTGTTCTTTCTTACTGGCAGCTGTCTTACTGAACTAAGGGGTTGCCTAGCAATCCCCATTACACACTGGGTGACATCATTCATGGCTGAATCAATCCAATCTCTTTCATTCAAATGACCAAGCTGACCATGTAGCATTATTTTCATAAATGTGACCTTCAAAGTAAGTCAGAAAACGTGAGCCCAGTGAGGGTGTGTGGGAAATGTATCCAAGTCAGATTAGTAGGGTGAAAACGTAAAATGCTGTGGTCTGCAAAATCATTGCTGAGATTCAATTTTACCACAGGGTAGGCACAATAGGCGTGACTTAATTTCCTCTGAAACACGCCAACCATGCTGTAGTAGACAGTGAAGAACAAAGAACAAAGCAGCCTGAAGTAGAGCACATCATGGCTACAATACTGACGCCAGCAGGTTTAATATAATAATAATCTCCCTTTGTAGGTTGGAAATAGAACAATTGTGTGTAATAGTATTAGTAATCTACAGCAGGGGCTCCCAACCTTGTTTTTCACAGGGCCTCCTTTTTCACATTTGAAAAATGTCACCCCCTCCCTTTTTAGAATTGTTCATTGAGATACCCCATGTTAAATACACCACCAAAAGCTTGATTTTGTTTAATTTGGGGGCCTAGGATTTTTTGGTTTGTTTTTAAGATCATTTCCTACAATTCTCATGACATCTTTTAGGTAGGCTATTTAATAATGATCATGACAATAATAATAATGGATAAGGAAAGTAAACTCTAGACCGGATTTCCCCAAATGCTATTTAGCTACCAAATTGTTTTATTATAATCCATATGAACCCGTAATTTAATTATACATATTCTCTTTCACAGAAAGTGAATAGATCGAATGATAGCGACAGAGTCATACATTGTATAAGATTACTTCCCAAGCAAAGTCTTGTTTTTTTTTACTCCTCTACATTAGGTCAGCCTCAGATTTCTCCATGTGCTTCGGAGTTGTGTCTTCCTCTGGCATTTAATAGCTTGTTTCTAGCCTAACGCAACGCAGAGTTATGCATCGTTATAGATCGGTTTATACAATTGCGAATTTGTAAACGCCTAGGTTGGGAAACCCTATTCTAGAGTAATTTAAGATACGTCCCATAGGCCTTTCTTCAGAAGCAGTGCATTATAGGGAATAGGGTACCATTTGGGACTAAACCCTTAGTGTCAGGGACAGCATTCTCACACTAGACACAGAGCCACTAGACACAGAGCCTATGTCCCGACAATTCAGGTCTTTCAATCCATTAGGGATCACCACTAATCATTTAGCCAGCAGATTGGCGAGTCAAGACCTGGATTAATTTGTCCTGGCACACAGTGAAATGTGGCTGTGCATTACAAATGGCACCCTGAAGGGCCCATGAAACTCTGGTCAAAAGTAGCGTACTATGTAGCTGTTCCACAGATGTATACACGTGTCGTGGTTGATTGTGGATGCTTGGCAAGGAAAACAACCCCCTCGACGAGACGTCCCCCCCTCTGCTCACCGCTCCTTAGGCTGAGTCTCAAATGGCACTCTGTTCACCATATACAGATGTAGGATGTTAATTTGATCACACTGTTGCTGCGGGAAATGCAAATGTGTAGTGTATTCAAAGTTTAAAAAAGGCTTCTAACGTTTGTAATTTCCACTTAAAAATTTCAGACTTGATTTGCCCGAACAAACAATGTATCAACCCCTACAAATATGTCCATTAATTATAATCCACACAATAATTCACATTTCCGGTTGCTGTAAGATTATTTTCCTTCTTGAGAAACTGGCCAAATGAAGATCCAACACCTGTAGTGCACTACTTTTGACCATTGCCCTTTGGGCCCTTGTGAAACATAGCGTACTATAAAGGATATAGGGTGCCATTTGGGGATGTATTGACGCAGACTTATACACACTGTTCTCACTAAGTCTGGGATATGATCTATAGATTCTGTCTGAACACTAGTTTTAAACAGACACATTTTTCTGGGTATTTTTTTATTATGCTAATTCGATTTCCGCAGGGTCACGGACATCGCCTGTACGGCTGTAAAATAGCAGCATGTGTTTACAGAGGAGGGAAGGAGGTTCAAAATCAATGAGCCATCTCAGTAGGTAAATGTGTAAAACAAAGTCACATTTATAATTTGTGGTATTAAATTAGTATAAATACAATAAGGTAAAACATTGTATATAATGGTGCACTTCCACTAACAGATCGGTGGACTATTAGTTTATAAGCAATAATGTATTTATTTAAAAAAAACTATTTATTGTGTGTAACAAAAAAATATACATACTTTCATAATGAACAATGGAAATTGCCTGAGTCACTTGAGTCAGTCTACTCTTGGACGCAAGCGTATTAGTGTTTCTCATCTGAAAGCTGTATAAAACTACTCAACAACTCAAAGTAAAATTTCCATTAAACAAACTTTGAATGTTGTTAGCTATGTACAACTCACATTTAACATCTGACATTTATGCTTGCATTTCCCCACCCTGCCAGTCATTTAGACATTTTTAATTAGAAGTGTTCCACTCTGTTTTCCCTGGACTCCTATTTCCTGTGCCACTTTGTCCTTTATTAGCACAATTGCCCTGGAATGCAGGCCATGTTAACGGAACTAAATGATTAAACCACATTATCAAAGAGAAAAAGGCTTGTTTGTGGCCTGGCCACAGGATGTCTGTGATGCCTCTAGTGCAGTAGTGTAGTAGGCAGTTAGTGCAGGATAGTGATGGGTGATGCATCCTTAAAGGGCCTGAGGATAGGACCTTTGAATTCCGCAGATGGTTCAGTGTCAGTGGAGGTAGAAACAGCAGGCTCTGTGTCACCAACTAAGAGAGATACAACGCAACAAGAACACAACGCAACAAGAACAGAACAAATCAAAGTTTATTGGTTGCGTACACGGTTGTTATCGTGGGTACAGCGAAATGCTCGTCTTTACTAGCTCCTAACAATGCAGCAAAAATATCAAACAAGTACACAAGTAATAATCAAAAGCAAAACAAATTAAAAAATCACAGGACGAATCCAGTTAGTGACCCACATAACACTGTATCAGTAATCCAAATGCAACCTATGCGTATATACACCAAAAAGATACACAGGAGCAAAAGGCCACGTTTTTTTTGCCAACCTTACACCAACTTCGATTTTGGACTGATTAAAAGGAAGCCTGGACAGTGACAGTTGTTCAGTATTGAACCAAAATCATCACCATCACCTGCTATGAAAAAAGTGTGTGTGTGTGCTGTGTGCTGCAGTGTGAACAGATCAAGACACCAATTTATGAGGAAATGTGCAGAACAAAATACACCTTGAAATGTACGAAACAGAAGAGCTTTCCATTGCGTCAGCTGTGTATACTAAGACCAGATGCTGCAGTGTGGACAGACGGAGGACTTAGTGACTGTCACAGAGAAGGTTGGAGCAGGATGTGGGGTGCTGGAGGGTCACGTGGCTGATGAGGGCCTCCAGCTTAGGGAACCTTTGCAGCTCGGTCCAGTAGGCCTGGATGGACAGGCTGTAGAGGCGGCAGAGAGTCGGCGCCGTCATGTTGGCCGAGTGCTTAGCATCCGTCACCAGGCACAGCTCAGAGCGCAGTCGGACCAAACCAGAGACAAACATAAAAACAGGTCAGTAGTTGAGATGTGCTAGCGTTGCTAAGAATGGAATGGGGTCCTCATCTGGGTAAGGTCATGTATTCCACAAAGGAAAAGACGATGGTACCTAATGGGTTTCCATCAGTCAAATACAAAACAAGTAAGAATTTAGCAGAAATATCAACCTTGAGCAGCAG